>NC_088241.1:71329990-71464990 GCF_036934945.1 Oncorhynchus masou masou
TATACTGGTGGTAATATACTGACTGGTGGTAATATACTGACTGGTGGTAATATACTGACTGGTGGTAATATACTGACTGGTAGTAATATACTGGTGGTAATATACTGACTGGTGGTAATATACTGACTGGTGGTAATATACTGACTGGTGGTAATATACTGACTGGTGGTAATATACTGACTGGTGGTAATATACTGACTGGTAGTAATATACTGGTGGTAATATACTGGTGGTAATATACTGACTGGTAGTAATATACTGACTGGTGGTAATATACTGACTGGTGGTAATATACTGACTGGTGGTAATATACTGACTGGTGGTAATATACTGGTGGTAATATACTGGTGGTAATATACTGACTGGTGGTAATATACTGACTGGTGGTAATATACTGACTGGTGGTAATATACTGGTGGTAATATACTGGTGGTAATATACTGACTGGTGGTAATATACTGGTGGTAATATACTGACTGGTGGTAATATACTGGTGGTAATATACTGACTGGTGGTAATATACTGGTGGTAATATACTGAATATACTGGTGGTAATATACTGACTGGTGGTAATATACTGACTGGTGGTAATATACTGACTGGTGGTAATATACTGGTGGTAATATACTGACTGGTGGTAATATACTGATGGTAATATACTGGTGGTAATATACTGACTGGTGGTAATATACTGACTGGTAGTAATATACTGGTGGTAATATACTGACTGGTGGTAATATACTGACTGGTGGTAATATACTGGTGGTAATATACTGGTGGTAATATACTGACTGGTGGTAATATACTGACTGGTGGTAATATACTGACTGGTGGTAATATACTGACTGGTGGTAATATACTGACTGGTGGTAATATACTGGTGGTAATATACTGACTGGTGGTAATATACTGACTGGTGGTAATATACTGACTGGTGGTAATATACTGGTGGTAATATACTGACTGGTGGTAATATACTGACTGGTAGTAATATACTGACTGGTGGTAATATACTGACTGGTGGTAATATACTGGTGGTAATATACTGACTGGTGGTAATATACTGGTGGTAATATACTGACTGGTGGTAATATACTGACTGGTGGTAATATACTGGTGGTAATATACTGACTGGTGGTAATATACTGACTGGTGGTAATATACTGACTGGTGGTAATATACTGGTGGTAATATACTGGTGGTAATATACTGGTGGTAATATACTGAATATACTGACTGGTGGTAATATACTGACTGGTGGTAATATACTGACTGGTGGTAATATACTGGTGGTAATATACTGGTGGTAATATACTGACTGGTGGTAATATACTGGTGGTAATATACTGACTGGTGGTAATATACTGGTGGTAATATACTGACTGGTGGTAATATACTGGTGGTAATATACTGACTGGTGGTAATATACTGGTGGTAATATACTGGTGGTAATATACTGGTGGTAATATACTGACTGGTGGTAATATACTGGTGGTAATATACTGACTGGTGGTAATATACTGACTGGTGGTAATATGACTGGTAGTAATATACTGAATATACTGGTGGTAATATACTGACTGGTGGTAATATACTGGTGGTAATATACTGACTGGTGGTAATATACTGGTGGTAATATACTGACTGGTGGTAATATACTGACTGGTGGTAATATACTGGTGGTAATATACTGACTGGTGGTAATATACTGGTGGTAATATACTGACTGATGGTAATATACTGACTGGTGGTAATATACTGACTGGTAAATATACTGGTGGTAATATACTGACTGGTGGTAATATACTGGTGGTAATATACTGACTGATGGTAATATACTGACTGGTGGTAATATACTGACTGGTAAATATACTGGTGGTAATATACTGACTGGTGGTAATATACTGACTGGTGGTAATATACTGGTGGTAATATACTGACTGGTGGTAATATACTGACTGGTGGTAATATACTGACTGGTGGTAATATACTGACTGGTGGTAATATACTGACTGGTGGTAATATACTGGTGGTAATATACTGACTGGTGGTAATATACTGACTGGTGGTAATATACTGGTGGTAATATACTGACTGGTGGTAATATACTGGTGGTAATATACTGACTGGTGGTAATATACTGGTGGTAATATACTGACTGTGGTAATATACTGGTGGTAATATACTGACTGGTGGTAATATACTGACTGGTGGTAATATACTGGTGGTAATATACTGGTGGTAATATACTGACTGGTGGTAATATACTGACTGGTGGTAATATACTGACTGGTGGTAATATACTGACTGTAGTAATATACTGACTGGTGGTAATATACTGACTGGTGGTAATATACTGACTGGTGGTAATATACTGACTGGTGGTAATATACTGACTGGTGGTAATATACTGACTGGTGGTAATATACTGACTGGTAGTAATATACTGGTGGTAATATACTGACTGGTGGTAATATACTGGTGGTAATATACTGACTGGTGGTAATATACTGACTGGTGGTAATATACTGACTGGTGGTAATATACTGACTGGAGGTAATATACTGACTGGTGGTAATATACTGGTGGTAATATACTGACTGGTGGTAATATACTGACTGGTGGTAATATACTGACTGGTGGTAATATACTGACTGGTGGTAATATACTGACTGGTAGGTAATATACTGACTGGTGGTAATATACTGACTGGTGGTAATATACTGACTGGTGGTAATATACTGACTGGTGGTAATATACTGACTGGTGGTAATATACTGACTGGTGGTAATATACTGGTGGTAATATACTGACTGTGGTAATATACTGACTGGTGGTAATATACTGGTGGTAATATACTGACTGGTGGTAATATACTGGTGGTAATATACTGACTGGTGGTAATATACTGACTGGTGGTAATATACTGACTGGTGGTAATACTGACTGGTGGTATATACTGACTGGTGGTAATATACTGAATATACTGACTGATGGTAATATACTGACTGGTGGTAATATACTGACTGGTGGTAATATACTGACTGGTAATAATACTGACTGGTGGTAATATACTGACTGGTGGTAATATACTGAATATACTGACTGGTGGTAATATACTGGTGGTAATATACTGACTGGTAGTAATATACTGACTGGTGGTAATATACTGACTGGTGGTAATATACTGACTGTGGTAATATACTGACTGGTGGTAATATACTGACTGGTAAATATACTGACTGGTGGTAATATACTGACTGGTGGTGGTAATATACTGACTGGTGGTAATATACTGACTGGTGGTAATATACTGACTGGTGGTAATATACTGGTGGTAATATACTGGGTGGTAATATACTGGTGGTAATATACTGACTGGTGGTAATATACTGACTGGTGGTAATATACTGACTGGTGGTAATATACTGGTGGTAATATACTGACTGTGGTAATATACTGACTGTGGTAATATACTACTGAATGGTGGTAATATACTGACTGGTGGTAATATACTGGTGGTAATATACTGACTGGTGGTAATATACTGGTGGTAATATACTGACTGGTAGTAATATACTGGTGGTAATATACTGACTGGTGGTAATATACTGACTGGTGGTAATATACTGACTGGTGGTAATATACTGACTGGTGGTAATATACTGGTGGTAATATACTGGTGGTAATATACTGGTAGTAATATACTGGTGGTAATATACTGGTGGTAATATACTGACTGGTGGTAATATACTGGTGGTAATATACTGACTGGTGGTAATATACTGAATGGTGGTAATATACTGACTGGTAGTAATATACTGGTGGTAATATACTGGTAGTAATATACTGGTGGTAATATACTGGTAGTAATATACTGGTGGTAATATACTGGTGGTAATATACTGACTGGTGGTAATATACTGGTGGTAATATACTGGTGGTAATATACTGGTACTGGTGGTAATATACTGACTGGTGGTAATATACTGAATGGTGGTAATATACTGGTGGTAATATACTGACTGGTGGTAATATACTGGTGGTAATATACTGACTGGTGGTAATATACTGACTGGTGGTAATATACTGACTGGTGGTAATATACTGAATGGTGGTAATATACTGACTGGTAGTAATATACTGGTGGTAATATACTGGTAGTAATATACTGGTGGTAATATACTGGTGGTAATATACTGACTGGTGGTAATATACTGGTGGTAATATACTGGTGGTAATATACTGGTAGTAATATACTGGTAGTAATATACTGGTGGTAATATACTGGTAGTAATATACTGGTAGTAATATACTGGTGGTAATATACTGGTGGTAATATACTGACTGGTGGTAATATACTGACTGGTGGTAATATACTGAATGGTGGTAATATACTGACTGGTGGTAATATACTGGTGGTAATATACTGACTGGTGGTAATATACTGGTGGTAATATACTGACTGGTGGTAATATACTGACTGGTGGTAATATACTGGTGGTAATATACTGACTGGTGGTAATATACTGACTGGTGGTAATATACTGACTGGTGGTAATATACTGGTGGTAATATACTGACTGGTGGTAATATACTGGTGGTAATATACTGACTGGTGGTAATATACTGACTGGTGGTAATATACTGGTGGTAATATACTGACTGGTGGTAATATACTGACTGGTGGTAATATACTGACTGGTGGTAATATACTGACTGGTGGTAATATACTGACTGGTGGTAATATACTGGTGGTAATATACTGACTGGTGGTAATATACTGGTGGTAATATACTGACTGGTGGTAATATACTGGTGGTAATATACTGACTGGTGGTAATATACTGACTGGTGGTAATATACTGACTGGTGGTAATATACTGACTGGTGGTAATATACTGGTGGTAATATACTGACTGGTGGTAATATACTGACTGGTGGTAATATACTGACTGGTGGTAATATACTGACTGGTGGTATATGACTGGTGGTAATATACTGGTGGTAATATACTGGTGGTAATATACTGACTGGTGGTAATATACTGACTGGTGGTAATATACTGGTGGTAATATACTGACTGGTGGTAATATACTGACTGGTAGTAATATACTGACTGGTGGTAATATAATATGACTGGTGGTAATATACTGACTGTAGTAATATACTGCTGGTAATATACTGGTGGTAATATACTGACTGGTGGTAATATACTGGTGGTAATATACTGGTGGTAATATACTGGTGGTAATATACTGGTGGTAATATACTGACTGGTGGTAATATACTGGTGGTAATATACTGACTGGTGGTAATATACTGGTGGTAATATACTGGTGGTAATATACTGACTGGTGGTAATATACTGACTGGTGGTAATATACTGTTGGTAATATACTGGTGGTAATATACTGACTGGTGGTAATATACTGACTGGTGGTAATATACTGGTGGTAATATACTGACTGGTGGTAATATACTGACTGGTGGTAATATACTGACTGGTGGTAATATACTGGTGGTAATATACTGACTGGTAATATACTGACTGGTGGTAATATACTGACTGGTGGTAATATACTGAATGGTGGTAATATACTGGTGGTAATATACTGGTGGTAATATACTGGTGGTAATATACTGGTGGTAATATACTGGTGGTAATATACTGACTGGTGGTAATATACTGGTGGTAATATACTGACTGGTGGTAATATACTGGTAGTAATATACTGGTGGTAATATACTGACTGGTGGTAATATACTGGTAGTAATATACTGGTGGTAATATACTGGTGGTAATATACTGACTGGTGGTAATATACTGGTGGTAATATACTGACTGGTGGTAATATACTGGTGGTAATATACTGGTGGTAATATACTGGTGGTAATATACTGACTGGTGGTAATATACTGACTGGTGGTAATATACTGACTGGTGGTAATATACTGGTGGTAATATACTGGTGGTAATATACTGACTGGTGGTAATATACTGGTGGTAATATACTGACTGGTGGTAATATACTGGTAGTAATATACTGGTGGTAATATACTGGTGGTAATATACTGACTGGTGGTAATATACTGACTGGTGGTAATATACTGAATGGTGGTAATATACTGACTGGTGGTAATATACTGGTAGTAATATACTGGTGGTAATATACTGACTGGTGGTAATATACTGAATATACTGGTGGTAATATACTGGTGGTAATATACTGACTGGTGGTAATATACTGGTGGTAATATACTGGTGGTAATATACTGACTGGTGGTAATATACTGGTGGTAATATACTGGTGGTAATATACTGACTGGTGGTAATATACTGACTGGTGGTAATATACTGGTGGTAATATACTGACTGGTGGTAATATACTGACTGGTGGTAATATACTGGTGGTAATATACTGACTGGTGGTAATATACTGGTGGTAATATACTGACTGGTGGTAATATACTGACTGGTGGTAATATACTGACTGGTGGTAATATACTGGTGGTAATATACTGACTGGTGGTAATATACTGACTGGTGGTAATATACTGACTGGTGGTAATATACTGGTGGTAATATACTGACTGGTGGTAATATACTGGTGGTAATATACTGACTGGTGGTAATATACTGGTAGTAATATACTGGTGGTAATATACTGACTGGTGGTAATATACTGGTGGTAATATACTGACTGGTGGTAATATACTGGTGGTAATATACTGACTGGTGGTAATATACTGGTACTGGTGGTAATATACTGACTGGTGGTAATATACTGACTGGTGGTAAAATACTGAATGGTGGTAATATACTGGTGGTAATATACTGAATGGTGGTAATATACTGGTAGTAATATACTGACTGGTGGTAATATACTGGTGGTAATATACTGGTGGTACTGGTGGTAATATACTGACTGGTGGTAATATACTGGTGGTAATATACTGAATATACTGGTGGTAATATACTGAATATACTGACTGGTGGTAATATACTGACTGGTGGTAATATACTGACTGGTGGTAATATACTGGTGGTAATATACTGGTGGTAATATACTGACTGGTGGTAATATACTGGTGGTAATATACTGACTGGTGGTAATATACTGAATATACTGGTGGTAATATACTGGTGGTAATATACTGGTGGTAATATACTGGTGGTAATATACTGACTGGTGGTAATATACTGGTGGTAATATACTGGTGGTAATATACTGACTGGTGGTAATATACTGGTGGTAATATACTGACTGGTGGTAATATACTGACTGTGGTAATATACTGACTGGTGGTAATATACTGGTGGTAATATACTGGTGGTAATATATAATATACTGACTGGTGGTAATATACTGGTGGTAATATACTGAATGGTGGTAATATACTGACTGGTGGTAATATACTGACTGGTGGTAATATACTGACTGGTGGTAATATACTGGGTGGTAATATACTGGTGGTAATATACTGACTGGTGGTAATATACTGACTGGTGGTAATATACTGGTGGTAATATACTGACTGGTGGTAATGGTGGTAATATACTGACTGGGTAATATACTGACGGGTGGTAATATACTGGTGGTAATATACTGACTGGTAGTAATATACTGACTGGTGGTAATATACTGGTGGTAATATACTGACTGGTGGTAATATACTGACTGGTGGTAATATACTGAATGGTGGTAATATACTGACTGGGATGGTAATATACTGGGTGGTAATATACTGACTGGTGGTAATATACTGACTGGTGGTAATATACTGACTGGTGGTAATATACTGGTGGTAATATACTGGTGGTAATATACTGGTGGTAATATACTGACTGGTGGTAATATACTGACTGGTGGTAATATACTGACTGGTGGTAATATACTGACTGGTGGTAATATACTGGTGGTAATATACTGACTGGTGGTAATATACTGACTGGTGGTAATATACTGACTGGTGGTAATATACTGACTGGTGGTAATATACTGACTGGTGGTAATATACTGACTGGTGGTAATATACTGACTGGTGGTAATATACTGGTGGTAATATACTGACTGGTGGTAATATACTGGTGGTAATATACTGACTGGTGGTAATATACTGACTGGTGGTAATATACTGGTGGTAATATACTGGTGGTAATATACTGACTGGTGGTAATATACTGACTGGTGGTAATATACTGACTGGTGGTAATATACTGGTGGTAATATACTGACTGGTGGTAATATACTGACTGGTGGTAATATACTGGTGGTAATATACTGAATGTGGTAATATACTGGTGGTAATATACTGACTGGTGGTAATATACTGGTGGTAATATACTGACTGGTGGTAATATACTGGTGGTAATATACTGGTGGTAATATACTGACTGGTGGTAATATACTGGTGGTAATATACTGACTGGTGGTAATATACTGGTGGTAATATACTGACTGGTGGTAATATACTGGTGGTAATATACTGACTGGTGGTAATATACTGGTGGTAATATACTGGTGGTAATATACTGGTGGTAATATACTGACTGGTGGTAATATACTGGTGGTAATATACTGACTGGTGGTAATATACTGACTGGTGGTAATATACTGATTGTGGTAATATACTGACTGGTGGTAATATACTGACTGGTGGTAATATACTGACTGGTGGTAATATACTGACTGGTGGTAATATACTGACTGGTGGTAATATACTGGTGGTAATATACTGACTGGTGGTAATATACTGGTGGTAATATACTGACTGGTGGTAATATACTGGTGGTAATATACTGACTGGTGGTAATATACTGACTGGTGGTAATATACTGACTGGTGGTAATATACTGACTGGTGGTAATATACTGAATGGTGGTAATATACTGGTGGTAATATACTGACTGGTGGTAATATACTGGTAGTAATATACTGGTGGTAATATACTGGTGGTAATATACTGACTGGTGGTAATATACTGGTGGTAATATACTGACTGGTGGTAATATACTGAATGGTGGTAATATACTGGTGGTAATATACTGAATGGTGGTAATATACTGACTGGTGGTAATATACTGACTGGTGGTAATATACTGGTGGTAATATACTGGTGGTAATATACTGACTGGTGGTAATATACTGACTGGTGGTAATATACTGGTGGTAATATACTGGTGGTAATATACTGACTGGTGGTAATATACTGACTGGTGGTAATATACTGGTGGTAATATACTGACTGGTGGTAATATACTGGTGGTAATATACTGACTGGTGGTAATATACTGGTGGTAATATACTGACTGGTGGTAATATACTGACTGGTGGTAATATACTGGTGGTAATATACTGACTGGTGGTAATATACTGGTGGTAATATACTGACTGGTGGTAATATACTGACTGGTGGTAATATACTGGTGGTAATATACTGACTGGTGGTAATATACTGACTGGTGGTAATATACTGACTGGTGGTAATATACTGGTGGT
This sequence comes from Oncorhynchus masou masou, assembly GCF_036934945.1. NCBI lineage: Eukaryota > Metazoa > Chordata > Actinopteri > Salmoniformes > Salmonidae > Oncorhynchus > Oncorhynchus masou. The sequence continues at coordinate 71,339,494 of NC_088241.1, forward strand.
AATATACTGGTGGTAATATACTGACTGGTGGTAATATACTGACTGGTGGTAATATACTGGTGGTAATATACTGGTGGTAATATACTGGTGGTAATATACTGACTGGTGGTAATATACTGACTGGTGGTAATATACTGGTGGTAATATACTGACTGGTGGTAATATACTGACTGGTGGTAATATACTGACTGGTGGTAATATACTGACTGGTGGTAATATACTGACTGGTGGTAATATACTGACTGGTGGTAATATACTGACTGGTGGTAATATACTGGTGGTAATATACTGACTGGTGGTAATATACTGGTGGTAATATACTGGTGGTAATATACTGACTGGTGGTAATATACTGGTGGTAATATACTGGTGGTAATATACTGGTGGTAATATACTGACTGGTGGTAATATACTGACTGGTGGTAATATACTGACTGGTGGTAATATACTGACTGGTGGTAATATACTGGTGGTAATATACTGACTGGTGGTAATATACTGACTGGTGGTAATATACTGACTGGTGGTAATATACTGACTGGTGGTAATATACTGACTGGTGGTAATATACTGACTGGTGGTAATATACTGACTGGTGGTAATATACTGGTGGTAATATACTGGTGGTAATATACTGACTGGTGGTAATATACTGGTGGTAATATACTGACTGGTGGTAATATACTGACTGGTAATATACTGACTGGTGGTAATATACTGACTGGTGGTAATATACTGACTGGTGGTAATATACTGGTGGTAATATACTGACTGGTGGTAATATACTGACTGGTGGTAATATACTGACTGGTGGTAATATACTGACTGGTGGTAATATACTGACTGGTGGTAATATACTGGTGGTAATATACTGGTGGTAATATACTGGTGGTAATATACTGACTGGTGGTAATATACTGACTGGTGGTAATATACTGGTGGTAATATACTGACTGGTAATATACTGGTGGTAATATACTGACTGGTGGTAATATACTGACTGGTGGTAATATACTGGTGGTAATATACTGGTGGTAATATACTGGTGGTAATATACTGACTGGTGGTAATATACTGACTGGTGGTAATATACTGACTGGTGGTAATATACTGACTGGTGGTAATATACTGACTGGTGGTAATATACTGACTGGTGGTAATATACTGGTGGTAATATACTGACTGGTGGTAATATACTGGTGGTAATATACTGACTGGTGGTAATATACTGACTGGTGGTAATATACTGACTGGTGGTAATATACTGACTGGTGGTAATATACTGGTGGTAATATACTGACTGGTGGTAATATACTGACTGGTGGTAATATACTGGTGGTAATATACTGACTGGTGGTAATATACTGGTGGTAATATACTGAATGGTGGTAATATACTGGTGGTAATATACTGACTGGTGGTAATATACTGGTAGTAATATACTGGTGGTAATATACTGGTGGTAATATACTGACTGGTGGTAATATACTGGTGGTAATATACTGGTGGTAATATACTGACTGGTGGTAATATACTGACTGGTGGTAATATACTGACTGGTAGTAATATACTGACTGGTGGTAATATACTGGTGGTAATATACTGACTGGTGGTAATATACTGACTGGTGGTAATATACTGACTGGTGGTAATATACTGACTGGTGGTAATATACTGACTGGTGGTAATATACTGACTGGTGGTAATATACTGACTGGTGGTAATATACTGGTGGTAATATACTGACTGGTGGTAATTTACTGACTGGTGGTAATATACTGACTGGTGGTAATATACTGACTGGTGGTAATATACTGACTGGTGGTAATATACTGACTGGTGGTAATATACTGGGTGGTAATATACTGTAATATACTGACTGGTGGTAATATACTGACTGGTGGTAATATACTGACTGGTGGTAATATACTGACTGGTGGTAATATACTGACTGGTGGTAATATACTGACTGGTGGTAATATACTGACTGGTGGTAATATACTGACTGGTGGTAATATACTGACTGGTGGTAATATACTGGTGGTAATATACTGACTGGTGGTAATATACTGACTGGTGGTAATATACTGACTGGTGGTAATATACTGACTGGTGGTAATATACTGACTGGTGGTAATATACTGACTGGTGGTAATATACTGACTGGTGGTAATATACTGGTGGTAATATACTGAATGGTGGTAATATACTGGTGGTAATATACTGACTGGTGGTAATATACTGACTGGTGGTAATATACTGACTGGTGGTAATATACTGACTGGTGGTAATATACTGACTGGTGGTAATATACTGACTGGTGGTAATATACTGACTGGTGGTAATATACTGACTGGTGGTAATATACTGACTGGTGGTAATATACTGGTGGTAATATACTGGCTGGTGGTAATATACTGGTGGTAATATGAATATACTGACTGGTGGTAATATACTGGTGGTAATATCCTGACTGGTGGTAATATACTGACTGGTGGTAATATACTGACTGGTGTTAATATACTGGTGGTAATATACTGACTGGAGGGAATATACTGACTGGTGGTAATATACTGACTGGTGGTAATATACTGACTGGTGGTAATATACTGACTGGTGGTAATATACTGACTGGTGGTAACATACTGTCTGGTGGTAATATACTGACTGGAGGGAATATACTGACTGGTGGTAATATACTGACTGGTGGTAATATACTGACTGGTAGTAATATACTGACTGGTGGTAATATACTGACTGGTGGTAATATACTGACTGTTGGTAATATACTGACTGGTGGTAATATACTGTTTCTTGAGTGATATCAAATAAAGTATCTGATATGTTAAAAACATGATTGTTTATGGAACAATTCACAAGAAATAAAGAAGCCAGATGAAAATGTTTGTTTTTTAAAATCTAAAATGTGAATATATTGTGTGGTCTTGGAGAGGAACAGCAAAGGGAGAAATACCATAGAAAGACAGAGGTCTTCCCACTGATGAAACACTTACATAATTCATAACTCACTGCCTCAGTGATCTCCTTTTCTGTCCCAGTCTTTCTCTCCCTGTCCCTTTTGCATTCCCCCCCCCCTCTCTCTCTCTCTCCCTCTCTCACACACACACACACACACTTCTCCCCTCCTCTCTCACCTTCTCCTTCTCTTGTGTGGTCTCATGTCTATTTCCTATATATCCAGGCAGTGCTTTCTCAGCTGAGGCACAGAGAGAGGGGTAATGTAATGAAGCAGGCTGTGGTGACGCTATAGGGGAGGGGGGACTCTTCTCTCTACCCTCCATATTGGACCAGAGACATAATTACACAGTTAAATGAGTCACATGATGTTTCCCTATTAGCTGCTTTACTGAGCGCCCAAAAAGATGCCACCCCTCGGGAGGGGAATGACAGCTCGATGCATGCTGTCGTGCACTAGCCTGCCATGCACTAGCCTAGCCTACTAATAATAACTACACAGAGAACAGAGAGGGAATGGGGCTGGAGAGTACAAATGATATTCAAATGTTCTACTATCTAATGATAAGAAACATTTCTAGATGTCTTGTAAAAATCGAAATACATTGTGTTTATTACAACAAAACACAGCAGACCTATCATTGGTCTTATAATACATTATATACTAACTGGAATTATGAATCCTCTCCTTGTGGGATGCTCAGTTCCATCCACCCCCATACTGTAGACGGGGGATCTTAATTTGATCACTCTTTTGTTGCTGAGAAATGTCTTGCGCAGTAGGAAATCCAAGCGTGTAGTGTATTTGAGGTTTAAATAGGCTTCTAAAGTTTGTGATTCTAATTTTAAATTTGACTTGATTTGCACTAACACATTTTTTTTATCAACCCCTACAAAAATGTCCATTAATTATAATCAACATAATAATTTACATTTCCTGTTGCTGTGGGATTATTTTTCTTCGGTAACAAACTGGCTCAAATTAACATCCTACATCTGTAGACATGAAACATCCCAACAACATGAAACCTCCAACAGAGCTCTCAGACCAGTTTCCTAATCTCCTACCAATAACCAGTGGTATTCCTCTGAACCCTGGACATTTGAAAGGTAATGGAACTCAAAATAACCCATGACCAAAACCAATACCTTCCCCATGACCAAAACCAATACCTTCCCCATGACCAATACCAATACCTTCCCCATGACCAATACCAATACCTTCCCCATGACCAATACCTTCCCCATGACCAATACCAATACCTTCCCCATGACCATGACCAATACCTTCCCCATGAACAATACCTTCCCCATGACCAATACCAATACCTTCCCCATGACCATGACCAATACCTTCCCCATGACCAATACCAATACCTTCCCCATGACCATGACCAATACCTTCCCCATGACCAATACCTTCCCCATGACCAATACCAATACCTTCCCCATGACCAATACCTTCCCCATGACCAATACCAATACCTTCCCCATGACCAAATGAACATCCATTACGATTTCTAACAGAAATCCGCTTTAGCTATAAGCTATTTCTCCCGCCCCAAGGTGGTGGTTTCCAGCCCCATGCAGCCCAACTCTTGATAATAATGGATTAACAGCTAGAAAATGAAAAGCCCACCTTGGCTATACCAAACTGGAAGTCTGGCCAACACTCTGTAATCTCAGTTCCTACCACAAGGGGGCAGGGGCAGAGATATGTGCATTCCTATCTGACAAACCCACCAACCACATCACCTGTCTCTTTTTCTCTCTGTCTCTCTCCCTCTGTCTCTCTATATCTGTCTCTCTATATCTCTGTCTCTCTATATCTCTGTCTCTCTATATCTGTCTCTCCCTCACTGTCTCTCTATATCTCTGTCTCTCTATATCTCTCTCACTCCGCTACCACCACTCTCTCATCTCTGATACATTGCCTTCTGGTCAAACATTCACATATTTGATTATTATAAGTCAAAAATAACTGATTTGCTTTATATTTCAAGTAGCCTATGTCTGTTGAAAAGACTATGTCTGGAAAAACTTGACGAGTTTAAAAGGTATTTATTAATTTAGGTGGAAACCCTCGCAAAACATAATTTGCTCGAGGAAAAAGTGGTATTTTGAGAGGGTAGAATTCATAATCAAACGTAGGAAAAGGGAGAAATCCCAATTTCACCAGGGAGTTCTTGGATAAGTAACGGAACCAACCTTGAACCAATCTCGATTCACAATCAAATAGTATTAGGAAAATCTTTATTCTGATATTATTTTATTTATTACATTAATATAAACTACACGCATGAAGCTTCAAATGACAGAGTGGCAATACTTTTGATATTTACGCATGCAGACTACTCGTGCGCAATTCGTTAACATTTGACGTCAACGTATGCCCGTTTCTAACGTTCCGGTTTGTCTGCAACAATATATAAATCTAAAATATGTCAATTTCCTGAGAAAGCCTGTCATTATAACATAACGTAATAATGTTGTGGCAGTATAGAGTAGCCTATCGCCATAGGTCTGGTCAAACAGAACTACATATCCAGTGCATAATTATATTATTCAAAAACGAATAAAATAATATTCTGTAAAAATGTGAAATATCACTTACCCTTTCCCTAAAATAAGTTCCTATCGACGAAAAAGCACTATGTGCATCCTAAATGACAGAATTCCTTGATTTTTCTTGTTCTGTAAATCTGGAGAACTGTGCTTGCCGTTTCTCCATCATCCCGTGGAGTGGATGCTGCGCGTCTTTAACAGACAAGGTGTCTGTGTGCGAGACACGATAAGTTCTCCACTGACGTTAGATGGGAGCGAGTGAAAGAATGGCTGTAACCGATGGAAGAAGGAAGCTACAGCGTCTCTCCCCTCTCAAAACATTACACGCCAAGACCACCACTACGAAAAATGTCACCAACTACCTTGGGTTGAGGGGATCGGGATGTGTGTGTCTAACCTGGTCTCAGAGCATTTAGTGTTATTCTGCATGTAAATTCCCGATACACTCAATTTATATACATTAGGTTTCATATGGTATGTATGATTTTTTTGTCCATCACCTATGATATTTAACTAGGCAAGTCAGTTAAGAACAAATTCTTATTTTCAATGACAGCCTTGGAAGAGTGGGTTAACTGCCTTGTTCGGGGGCAGAAGGACAGATGTTTAACTTGTCAGCTCAGGGATTTGATCAAGCAACCTTTTGGTTACTGGCACAACGCTCTAACCACTAGGCTACCTGCAAAATGTACAACATGTTACAAATTTATTTGCAAAGCGTATGATATGTTAAGAATTCAAGCTAGGAGGCTAACGTTAGGTTAAGGTTAAGTTTAGGTTTACGTTGAGCTAAAATTCTTAGTGTTAGGTTCTTGGGAAGGGCTAGCTAACATGCTAAGTTGTTGCAAAGTAGCTTAAAAGTTGTAAGTAGTTGAAAAGTTGTGAATTAGCAAAAATGCTAAAGTTGTCCTTAATGAGCGTCAAACATAAGTTAGCATTATACTTCAACACCCACCCATCCATCCCGACTAACATCCTACTTTAATTTTTTGCCTTTACGTAAGCATACTAAACGTAACATATCATATTAATTTGAGTGTCCCGGATTAACTTTTATTATGTTATTTATTATGTTGTGTCTATGAGACCAGGCTGGTGTGCAGGTGTGATCATCACATCATCATCACCATCATTTTTTGCGGTGACTTTAGTGTCCCTATGAGTGACCGAACACTGAGCCAATCACAGCACAACTAGAGAACATTACCAACTACCCCTACGCTCCATATTATCCTCTGGCTGCCGTAACCTCCACAGAAAGCACTGAGCTAGGCTGAAACACCTGCATTCTGGAGCTGCTTTACTCAAGAAAGCAAAAAAGGATTTAGCAAACGTATTTGTGACACGTATTAATGGCAATATAACATGCAAAACAGGCAACAACAAAAATATATATACACTGTATATATACACTGCTCAAAAAAATAAGGGAACACTTAAACAACACAATGTAACTCCAAGTCAATCACACTTCTGTGAAATCAAACTGTCCCCTTAGGAAGCAACACTGATTGACAATAAATGTCACATGCTGTTGTGCAAATGGAATTATAGTTAATTATAGTTAATTAGCAAGACACCCACAATAAAGGAGTGGTTCTGCAGGTGATAACCACAGACCACTTCTCAGTTCCTCTGCTTCCTGGCTGATGTTTTGATCACTTTTGAATACTGGCGGTGCTTTCACTCTAGTGGTAGCATGAGACAGAGTCTACAACCCACACAAGTGGCTCAGGTAGTGCAGCTCATCCAGGATGGAACATCAATGCGAGCTGTGGCAAGAAGGTTTGCTGTGTCTGTCAGCGTAGTGTCCAGAGCATGGAGGCGCTACCAGGAGACAGGCCAGTACATCAGGAGACGTGGAGGAGGCCGTAGGAGTGCAACAACCCAGCAGCAGGACCGCTACCTCCGCCTTTGTGCAAGGAGGAGCAGGAGGAGCACTGCCAGAGCCCTGCAAAATGACCTCCAGCAGGCCACAAATGTGCATGTGTCTGCTCAAATGGTCAGAAACAGACTCCATGAGGGTGGTATGAGGGCCCGATGTCTACAGGTGGGGGTTGTGCTTACAGCCCAACACTGTGCAGGACGTTTGGCATTTGCCAGAGAACACCAAGATTGGCAAATTCGCAGCTGGCGCCCTGTGCTCTTCACAGATGAAAGCAGATTCACACTGAGCACATGTGACAGATGTGACAGTCTGGAGACGCCGTGGAGAACGTTCTAATGCCTGCAACATCAAAATCAAATCAAATTGATTTATATAGCCCTATGTACATCAGCTGATATCTCAAAGTGCTGTACAGAAACCCAGCCTAAAACCCCAAACAGCAAGCAATGCAGGTGTAAAAGCACGGTGGCTAGGAAAAACTCCCTAGAAAGGCCAAAACCGAGGAAGAAACTTAGAGAGGAACCAGGCTATGTGGGGTGGCCAGTCCTCTTCTGGCTGTGCCGGGTGGAGATTATAACAGAACATGGCCAAGATGTTCAAATGTTCATAAATTACCAGCATGGTCAAATAATAATAATCACAGGCAGAACAGTTGAAACTGGAGCAGCAGCACAGCCAGGTGGATTAGGGACAGCAAGGAGACATGAGGTAGTCCTGAGGCATGGTCCTAGGGCTCAGGTCCTCCGAGAGAAAGAAAGAGAGAATTAGAGAGAGCATACTTAAATTCACACAGGACACCGTATAGGACAGGAGAAGTACTCCAGATATAACAAACTGACCCTAGCCCCCCGACACATAAACTAATGCAGCATAAATACTGGAGGCTGAGACAGGAGGGGTCAGGAGACACTGTGGCCCTGTCCGATGATACCCTAAACAGGGCCAAACAGGAAGGATATAACCCCACCCACTTTGCCAAAGCACAGCCCCCACACCACTAGATGGATATCTTCAACCACCAACTTACCATCCTGAGACAAGGCCGAGTATAGCCCACAAAGATCTCCGCCACGGCACAACCCAAGGGGGGGTGCCAACCCAGACAGGAAGATCACATCAGTGACTCAACCTACTCAAGTGACGCACCCCTCCTAGGGACGGCATGAAAGAGCACCAGTAAGCCAGTGACTCAGCCCCTGTAATAGGGTTAGAGGCAGAGAATCCCAGTGGAAAGAGGGGAACCGGCCAGGCAGAGACAGCAAGGGTGGGTCGTTGCTCCAGTGCCTTTCCGTTCACCTTCACACTCCTGGGCCAGACGACACTCAATCATATGACCCACTGAAGAGATGAGTCTTCAGTAAAGACTTAAAGGTTGAGACTGAGTTTGCATCTCTCACATGGGTAGGCAGACAATTCAATAAAAATGGAGCTCTATAGGAGAAAGCCCTGCCTCCAGCGGTTTGCTTAGAAATTCTAGGGACAATGAGGAGGCCTGCGTTTTGTGACCGTAGCGTACGTGTAGGTATGTATGGCAGGACCAAATCAGAGAGATAGATAGGAGCCAGCCCATGTAATGCATTGTAGGTTAGCAGTAAAACCTTGAAATCAGCCCTTGCCTTGACAGGAAGCCAGTGTAGGGAGGCTAGCACTGGAGTAATATTATCACAATTTTTGGTTCTAGTCAGGATTCTAGCAGCCGTATTTATCACTAACTGAAGTTTATTTAGTGCTTTATCCAGGTAGCCGGAAAGTAGAGCATTGCAGTAGTCTAACCTAGAAGTGACAAAAGCATGGATTAACTTTTCTGCATCATTTTTTAACAGAAAGTTTCTGATTTTTGCAATGTTACTTAGAAGGAAAAAAAGCTGTCCTTGAAACAGTCTTGATATGTTCGTCAAAAGAGAGATCAGGGTCCAGAGTAACGCCGAGGTCCTTCACAGTTTTATTTGAGACAACTGTACAACCATCAAGATTAATTGTCAGATTCAACAGAAGATCTCTTTGTTTCTTGGGACCTAGAACAAGCATCTCTGTTTTGTCCGAGTTTAAAAGTAGAAAGTTTGCAGCCATCCACTTCCTTATGTCTGAAACACAGGCTTCTAGCGAGGGCAATTTTGGGGCTTCACCCTGTTTCATAGAAATGTACAGCTGTGTGTCATCCGCATAGTAGTGAAAGTTAACATTATGTTTTCGAATGACATCACCAAGAGGTAAAACATATAGTGAAAACAATAGTGGTCCTAAAACGGAACCTTGAGGAACACCGAAATTTACAGTTGCTTTGTCAGAGGACAAACCATTCACAGAGACAAACTGATATCTTTCCGACAGATAAGATCTAAACCAGGCCAGAACTTGTCCGTGTAGACCAATTTGGATTTCCAATCTCTCCAAAAGAATGTGGTGATCGATGGTATCAAAAGCAGCACTAAGGTCGAGGAGCACAAGGACAGATGCAGAGCCTCGGTCTGATGCCATTAAAAGGTCATTTACCACCGTCACAAGTGCAGTCTCAGTGCTATGATGGGGTCTAAAACCAGACTGAAGCATTTCGTATCCAATGTTTGTCTTCAGGAACAGCCTTTTCTAAAAATTTTGAGAGGAATTTTAGATTCGATATAGGCCGATAGTTTTTTATATTTTCTGGGTCAAGGTTTGGCTTTTTCAAGAGAGGCTTTATTACTGCCACTTTTAGTGAGTTTGGTACACATCCGGTGGATAGAGAGCCGTTTATTATGTTCAACATAGGAGGGCCAAGCACAGGAAGCAGCTCTTTCAGTAGTTTAGTTGGAATAGGGTCCAGTATGCAGCTTGAAGGTTTAGAGGCCATGATTATTTTCATCATTGTGTCAAGAGATATAGTACTAAAACACTTGAGTGTCTCTCTTGATCCTAGGTCCTGGCAGAGTTGTGCAGACTCAGGACAACTGAGCTTTGAAGGAATATGCAGATTTAAAGAGGAGTCTGTAATTTGCTTTCTAATGATCATGATCTTTTTGTCAAAGAAGTTGTCAAGAATTTATCACTGCTGAAGTGAAAGGCATCTTCTCTTGGGGAATGCTGCTTTTTAGTTAGCTTTGCGACAGAATCAAAAATAAATGTTGGATTGTTCATATTATACTCAATTAAGTTGGAAAAATAGGATGATCGAGCAGCAGTGAGGGCTCTTCGATACTGCACGGTGCTGTCTTTCAAACCTAGTCGGAAAACGTCCAGTCTGGTGTAGTGCCATTTCCGTTCCAATTTTCTGGAAGTTTCTGGAAGGACTACCTGAGACAGAAAACAGATGGGTGGGAGGACTTCCTGAGACAGGAAACAGCTAGGTGGGAGGGCTACCTGAGACAGGAAACAGATAGGTGGGAGGGCTACCTGAGACAGGAAACAGATAGGTGGGAGGACTACCTGAGACAGGAAACAGATAGGTGGGAGGGCTACCAAGAAACAGGAAACAGATAGGTGGGAGGACTACCTGATACAGGAAACAGACAGGTAGGAGGACTACCAGAGACATGAAACAGATAGGTGGGAGGGCTACCAAGAAACAGGAAACAGATAGGTGGGAGGACTACCTGAGACAGGAAACAGACAGGTGGGAGGGCTACCAAGAAACAGGAAACAGATAGGTGGGAGGACTACCTGAGACAGGAAACAGACAGGTGGGAGGACTACCTGAGACAGGAAACAGATAGGTGGGAGGGCTACCTGAGACAGGAAACAGATAGGTGGGAGGGCTACCTGAGACAGGAAACAGATAGGTGGGAGGGCTACCAAGAAACAGGAAACAGATAGGTGGGAGGACTACCTGAGACAGGAAACAGATAGGTGGGAGGGCTACCAAGAAACAGGAAACAGATAGGTGGGAGGACTACCTGATACAGGAAACAGACAGGTAGGAGGACTACCAGAGACATGAAACAGATAGGTGGGAGGGATACCTGAGACAGGAAACAGATAGGTGGGAGGGCTACCTGAGACAGGAAACAGATAGGTGGGAGGATTACCTGAGACAGGAAACAGACAGGTAGGAGGACTACCAGAGACATGAAACAGATAGGTGGGAGGGATACCTGAGACAGGAAACAGATAGGTGCGAGGGCTACCTGAGACAGGAAACAGATAGGTGGGAGGATTACCTGAGACAGGAAACAGATAGGGGAGGGCTACCTGATACAGGAAAGAGGTAGGTAGGAGGGCTACCAGAGACAGGAAACAGATAGGTGTGAGGACTACCTGAGGCAGAAGGCAGATAGGTGGGAGGACTACCTGAGACAGGAGGCAGATAGGTGGGAGGACTACCTGAGACAGGAAACAGAAAACTGGTAGGACTACCAGAGACAGGAGACAGGAGACAGGTAGGAGGACTACCAGAGACATGAAACAGATAGGTGGGAGGGATACCTGAGACAGGAAACAGATAGGTGGGAGGGCTACCTGAGACAGGAAACAGATAGGTGGGAGGACTACCTGAGACAGGAAACAGATAGGTAGGAGGACTACCAGAGACAGGAAACAGATAGGTGGGAGGACTACCTGAGACAGGAAACAGATAGGTAGGAGGACTACCTGAGACAGGAAACAGATAGGTAGGAGGGCTACCAGAGACAGGAAACAGATAGGTGTGAGGACTACCTGAGGCAGAAGGCAGATAGGTGGGAGGACTACCTGAGACAGGAGGCAGATAGGTGGGAGGACTACCTGAGACAGGAAACAGAAAACTGGTAGGACTACCAGAGACAGGAGGCAGATAGGTGGGAGGACTACCTGAGACAGGAAACAGATCGCTGGGAGGGCATACAGGCTGCCGCTAATTTATTAAGAATTTTTCTATGGCCAGCCATGCTTTCCACCTGGCTACCCCTACCCCGGTCAACTGCTCTTCACCCACCACAGCAACCTGCCCAAGACCCCCTCGCTTCTCCTTCACCCAAATCCAGATAGCTGATGTCCTGAAAGAGCTGCAAAATCTGTACCCCTACAAATCAGCTGGGCTAGACAATCTGGACCCTTTCTTTCTAAAATTATCTGCTGCAATTGTTGCAACCCCTATTACTAGCATGTTCAACCTCTCTTTCGTATCATCTGAGACCCCTAAAGATTGGAAAGTTTCCGCGGTCATCACCCTCTTCAAAGGGGTAGACACTCTAGACCCAAACTGTTACAGACCTATATCTATTCTACACTGCATTTCTAAGGTCTTCGAAAGCCAACTTAATAAACAGATCCCTGACCATTTCGAATCCCACCGCACCATCACCGCTATGCAATCTGGTTTTCGAGATGGTCATGGGTGCACCTCAGCCACGCTCAAGGTCCTAAACGATATCATAACCGCCATCGATAAGAGACAACACTGTGCAGCTGTATTCATCAACCTGGCCAAGGCTTTCAACTCTGTAAATCACCATTCTTATCGGCAGACTCAATAGCCTTGGTTTCTCAAATGACTGCCTCGCCTGGTTCACCAACTACTTCTCAGATAGAGTTCAACGTGTCAAATCGTAGTGCCTGTTGTCTGGACCCATGCCAGTCTTATGGGGGTGTCACATTCTCGACTCTTTTCTCTGTATATATTAATGATGTCAATCTTGCTGCTGGTGATTCTCTGATCCACCTCTACGCAGACGACACCATTCTGTATTCATCTGGCCCTTCCTTGGACACTGTCTTAACAAACCTCCAAACAAGCTTTAATGCCAAACAACATTCCTCCCGTGGCCTCCAACTGCTCTTAAACGATACTAAAACTAAATGCATGCTTCGCTGCCCGCACCTGCCCGCCCGACTAGCATCACTACTCTGGACAGCTCTGACTTAGAATACGTGGACAACTACAAATACCTAGGTGTCTGGCTAGACTGTAAACTCTCCTTCCAGACTCACATTAAGCATCTCCAATTCAAAATTAAATCTAGAAACGGCTTCCTATTTCGCAACAAAGCCTCCTTCACTCATGCTGCTAAACATACCCTGGTAAAACTGACTATTCTGCCGATCCTTGACTTCGGCGATGTTATTTACAAAATAGCCTCCAACATGCTACTCAACAAATTGAATGTAGTCTATCACAGTGCCATCCGTTTTGTCACTAAAGCCCCATATACCACCCACCACTGCGACCTGTATGCTCTCGTTGACATATTCGCCGCCAAACCCACTGTCTCCAGGTCATCTATAAGTCTTTGCTAGGTAAAGCCCCGCCTTATCTCAGCTCACTGGTCACCATAGCAACACACACCCGTAGCACGCGCTCCAGCAGGTATATCTCACTGGTCATCCCCAAAGCCAACTTCTCCTTTGGCCCCCTTTATTTTTCTATTGTGTTATTGGTGTTGGAGGGCCAGCAGGAGGCACTCTTTCCTCTGGTCTAAAGAATATCCCAATGCCCCAGGACAGTGATTGGGGACATTGCCCTGTGTAGGGTTCCGTCTTTCGGATGGAACGTTAAACGCGTGTCCTGACTCTCTGAGGTCATTAAAGATCCCATGGCACCTTTCATAAGAGTAGGTTAACCCCGGTGTCCTGGCTAAATTCCCAATCTGACCCTCATACCATCATGAACCTAATCATCCCCAGCATACAATTGGCTCATTAATCCCCCTCCTCTCCCCTGTAACTATTTCCCAGGTCGTTGGTGTAAATGGGAACGTGTTCTCAGTCAACTTACCTGGTAAAATAACAGTAAAAATATAATAATAATTGACTGGATGTTTGTTTATTCCATGTGTAACTCTTTGTTGTTGTTTTTGTCGCACTGCTTTGCTTTATCTTGGCCATGTCGCAGTTGTAAATGAGAACTTGTTCTCAACTGGCCACCTTTATTAAATAAAGGAGAAATATATAAAACAATAATAATAATTAATGTGCAACTTTCCTAAATGGGTCATGGCAACACTTCAACCATGACATTTTTATTGGACACTGTAGGTTGTTGTGAAGGTGTGATGTCATTACGTCCAGCTGTTTGGAGCGACACAAGACAGTCCCATGGAAACGCAACCGAGCAGGATGCCACATTTCTAAATGTATTCTTGTATTCGAGGCAGCCGCCACAGAAAGTGATGCAGTCCAGAAGCATGATGGAGCCCCATCTGTAGAGAGCATGACAGGGGGCTGGGAGGAGCTATAAGAGAACAGGCTCATTGTAATGGAATTTTTATTTTATCTTTACTTAACTAGGCAAGTCAGTTAAGAACAAATTCTTATTTTCAATGATGGCCTAGGAACAGTTCAGGGGCAGAATGACAGATTTGTACCTTGTCAGCTTGGGGATTTGAACTCGCAACCTTCCGGTTACTAGTCCAACGATCTAACCACTAGGCTACCCTCCCGCCCTTGAGATTGTTCCATTTATTCCATTCCAGTCATTACAATGAGCCTGTCCTCCTATAGCTCCTCCCACCATCCTCCTCTGGTGGCAGCATTTTGGTGAGAGCACATGGCTGCTGAAGATTGTGATATTGACTTTTTATGGAAGATGGTTGTCTGACTACTGGGCCGCCTGCCTCCCGGGCCGCGCCTGCCTCCTGGGCCGCGCCTGCCTCCCGGGCCGCGCCTGCCTCCCGGGCCGCGCCTGCCTCCCGGGCCGCGCCTGCCTCCCGGGCCGCGCCTGCCTCCCGGGCCGCGCCTGCCTCCCGGGCCGCGCCTGCCTCCTGCCTCCTGGGCCGCGCCTGCCTCCTGGGCCGCGCCTGCCTCCTGGGCCGCGCCTGCCTCCTGGGCCGCGCCTGCCTCCCGGGCCGCGCCTGCCTCCTGGGCCGCGCCTGCCTCCCGGGCCGCGCCTGCCTCCTGCCTCCTCTGTCCCCTTTTTTGGTTCTTGTCTGTTTGGTTTGTTTGTAAGTTTGTTGATTAATTTGCCTTTTATTTAAATTCATGAAATGTTATGAAACTGCCATTCTGTTTGGTCTCTACTTCACTCTGCCTGCTTAACCCGGATCCAAAAGAACCTGGTCTCTACTTCACTCTGCCTGCTCAACCCTGATCCAAAAGAACCTGGTCTCTACTTCACTCTGCCTGCTCAACCCTGATCCAAAAGAACATGGTGTCTACTTCACTCTGCCTGCTCAACCCGGATCCAAAAGAGTCTATTTTCTACCAAGTGATAGATCCAGTTCACATGACTAACAACAGAGGATGAATGATATACTATGAAAAGAAAACTGGTGCAGCCTCTGACTTTCCTAGAGAACAGAAGATTACTGGAGTACAAACACAGTTGCAGCCAACAAGCATCATGTGCTCTTCAGCATCTGGAGTCAAAGCTTTAGCTGAAAGAAGCTGTTGGTCCCTGTCTGTCCCAGTCCCTGTTTTAACTCTCTGTCTGTCCCAGTCCCTGTCTGCCTCAGTCCCTGTTTTAACTCTCTGTCCCAGTCCCTGTTTTAACTCTCTGTCCCAGTCCCTGTCTGTCCCAGTCCCTGATTTAACTCTCTGTCAGTCCCAGTCCCTGTCTGCCCCAGTCCCTGTTTTAACTCTCGGTCTGTCCCAGTCACCGTCTGTCCCAGTCCCTGTTTTAACTCTCTGTCCCAGTCCCTGTCTGTCCCAGTCCCTGTTTTATCTCTCTGTCCCAGTCCCTGTCTGGCCCAGTCCCTGTCTGGCCCAGTCCCTGTTTTAACTCTCTGTCCCAGTCCCTGTCTGTCCCAGTCCCTGTTTTAACTCTGTCTGTCCCAGTCCCTGTCTGTCCCAGTCCCTGTTTTAACTCTCTGTCAGTCCCAGTCCCTGTCTGCCCCAGTCCCTGTTTTAACTCTCGGTCTGTCCCAGGCCCTGTCTGTCCCAGTCACCGTCTGTCCCAGTCCCTGTTTTAACTCTCTGTCCCAGTCCCTGTCTGTCCCAGTCCCTGTTTTATCTCTCTATCCCAGTCCCTGTCTGGCCCAGTCCCTGTCTGGCCCAGTCCCTGTTTTAACTCTCTGTCCCAGTCCCTATCTGGCCCAGTCCATCTGGCCCAGTCCCTGTTTTAACTCTCTGTCCCAGTCCCTGTCTGGCCCAGTCCCTGTCTGGCCCAGTCCCTGTTTTAACTCTCTGTCCCAGTCCCTGTCTGTCCCAGTCACTGTTTTAACTCTCTGTCTGTCCCAGTCCCTGTATTAACTCTCGGTCTGTCCCAGTCCCTGTCTGTCCCAGTCCCCGTCTGTCCCAGTCCCTGTTTTAACTCTCTGTCCCAGTCCCTGTCTGTCCCAGTCCCTGTTTTAACTCTCTGTCCCAGTCCCTGTCTGGCCCAGTCCCTGTTTTAACTCTCTGTCCCAGTCCCTGTCTGTCCCAGTCCCTGTTTTAACTCTCTGTCTGTCCCAGTCACTGTTTTAACTCTGTCTGTCCCAGTCCCTGTCTGCCCCAGTCCCTGTTTTAACTCTCTGTCTGTCCCAGTCCCTGTCTGTCCCAGTCCCTGTCTGGCCCAGTCCCTGTTTTAACTCTCTGTCTGTCCCAGTCCCTGTCTGTCCCAGTCCCTGTTTTAACTCTCTATCCCAGTCCTTGTCTGGCCAAGTCCCTGTTTTAACTCTCTATCCCAGTCCCTGTCTGGCCCAGTCCCTGTTTTAACTCTCTGTCCCAGTCCCTGTCTGTCCCAGTCCCTGTTTTAACTCTCTGTCTGTCCCAGTCCCTGTTTTAACTCTCTGTCCCAGTCCCTGTCTGTCCCAGTCCCTGTTTTAACTCTCTGTCTATCCCAGTCCTTGTCTGGCCCAGTCCCTGTTTTAACTCTCTGTCCCAGTCCCTGTCTGGCCCAGTCCCTGTTTTAACTCTCGGTCTGTCCCAGTCCCTGTCTGTCCCAGTCCCTGTTTTAACTCTCTGTCTGTCCCAGTCCCTGTTTTAACTCTCTATCCCAGTCCCTGTCTGGCACAGTCCCTGTTTTAACTCTCTGTCCCAGTCCCTGTCTGGCCCAGTCCCTGTTTTAACTCTCTGTCCCAGTCCCTGTTTGTTTAAACTCTCTGTCTGTCCCAGTCCCTGTTTGTTTTAACTCTCGGTCTGTCCCAGTCCCTGTTTGTTTTAACTCCCTGTCTGTCCAAGTCTCTGTTTTATCTCTCTGTCCCAGTCCCTGTTTTAACTCTGTCCCAGTCCCTGTCTGGCCCAGTCCCTGTTTTAACTCTCGGTCTGTCCCAGTCCCTGTCTGTCCCAGTCCCTGTTTTAACTCTCTGTCTGTCCCAGTCCCTGTTTTAACTCTCTATCCCAGTCCCTGTCTGGCACAGTCCCTGTTTTAACTCTCTGTCCCAGTCCCTGTCTGGCCCAGTCCCTGTTTTAACTCTCTGTCCCGGTCCCTGTTTGTTTAAACTCTCTGTCTGTCCCAGTCCCTGTTTGTTTTAACTCTCGGTCTGTCCCAGTCCCTGTTTGTTTTAACTCCCTGTCTGTCCAAGTCTCTGTTTTATCTCTCTGTCCCAGTCCCTGTTTTAACTCTCTATCCCAGTCCCTGTCTGTCCCAGTCCCTGTTTTAACTCTCTGTCCCAGTCCCTGTCTGGCCCAGTCCATGTTTAAACTCTCTGTCCCAGCCCCTGTCTTGCCCAGTCCCTGTTTTAACTCTCTGTCACAGTCCCTGTTTTAACTCCCTGTCTGTCCCAGTCCCTGTTTGTTTAAACTCTCTGCCTGTCCCAGTCTCTGTTTATACTCTCTTTATATTGCTGTTGCTGTAGAGCCAGATGATGTAATAATTTAATTTAATTAATTTAATATTAATTCCATCTCTGGCTTTTACAGACACACTTCACATACAATTTCTCTCTGGTCCACTACACACACTCTTGACTGTCTACCTCCCCTCTCCCTCTCCCTTCCCTCCCCAACAAAAGAGTGCCTGTCCTGGCTGGTAAATAATTGAGGCAGACCTCTCAGACAATATGGAGGAAGACACACCATGACCTCTCAGACAATATGGAGGAAGACACACCATGACCTCTCAGACAATATGGAGGAAGACACACCATGACCTCTCAGACAATATGGAGGAAGACACACCATGACCTCTCAGACAATATGGAGGAAGACACACCATGACCTCTCAGACAATATGGAGGAAGACACACCATGACCTCTCAGACAATATGGAGGAAGACACACCATGACCTCTCAGACAATATGGAGGAAGACACACCATGACCTCTCAGACAATATGGAGGAAGACACACCATGACCTCTCAGATGGAGGAAGACACACCATGACCTCTCAGACAATATGGAGGAAGACACACCATGACCTCTCAGACAATATGGAGGAAGACACACCATGACCTCTCAGACAATATGGAGGAAGACACACCATGACCTCTCAGACAATATGGAGGAAGACACACCATGACCTCTCAGACAATATGGAGGAAGACACACCATGACCTCTCAGACAATATGGAGGAAGACACACCATGACCTCTCAGACAATATGGAGGAAGACACACCATAACCTCTCAGACAATATGGAGGAAGACACACCATGACCTCTCAGACAATATGGAGGAGAATAAGGTTTTCGAACCAAATTCTGAGAGGAAGGAGTGTTTTCATCCCACAGATCATTTTCTCTCAGCTGATCTGGTTCCTGTATAGTTCATAATTCCATTCCCTTACGTAAAACGTGAGAGTACCTGCTAACCTGTTTTTGTTCTCTTGCACAGGCAGTTTACCTGAGATACTGTTTTTTTAACCTCAAATTGGCTTCTCTTACCCAACACAGGAACAGGGAAGAGATCAAATCAAATCAAATCAAATTTATTTATATAGCCCTTCGTACATCAGCTGATATCTCAAAGTGCTGTACAGAAACCCAGCCTAAAACCCCAAACAGCAAGCAATGCAGGTGTAGAAGCACGGTGGCTAGGAAAAACTCCCTAGAAAAGCCAAAACCTAGGAAGAAACCTAGAGAGGAACCAGGCTATGTGGGGTGGCCAGTCCTCTTCTGGCTGTGCCGGGTAGAGATTATAACAGAACATGGCCAAGATGTTCAAATGTTCATAAATGACCAGCATGGTCGAATAATAATAAGGCAGAACAGTTGAAACTGGAGCAGCAGCACGGCCAGGTGGACTGGGGACAGCAAGGAGTCATCATGTCAAGTAGTCCTGGGGCATGGTCCTAGGGCCGCGGTTCAGTTGAAACTGGAGCAGCAGCACGGCCAGGTGGACTGGGGACAGCAAGGAGTCATCATGTCAGGTAGTCCTGGGGCATGGTCCTAGGGCTCAGGTCCTCCGAGAGAGAGAAGGAGAGAATTAGAGAACGCACACTTAGATTCACACAGGACACCGAATTGGACAGGAGAAGTACTCCAGATATAACAAACTGACCCCAGCCCCCCGACACATAAACTACTGCAGCATAAATACTGAAGGCTGAGACAGGAGGGGTCAGGAGACACTGTGGCCCCACCCGAGGACACCCCCGGACAGGGCCAAACAGGAAGGATATAACCCCACCCACTATGCCAAAGCACAGCCCCCACACCACTGGAGGGATATCTTCAACCACCAACTTACCATCCTGAGACAAAGCTGAGTATAGCCCGCAAAGATCTCCGCCACGGCACAACCCAAGGGGGGGCGCCAACCCAGACAGGATGACCACATCAGTGAATCAACCCACTCAGGTGACGCACCCCCTCAGGGACGGCATGAGAGAGCCCCAGCAAGCCAGTGACTCAGCCCCTGTAATAGGGTTAGAGGCAGAGAATCCCAGTGGAAAGAGGGGAACCGGCCAGGCAGAGACAGCAAGGGTGGTTCGTTGCTCCAGAGCCTTTCCGTTCACCTTCCCACTCCTGGGCCAGACTACACTCAATCATATGACCCACTGAAGAGATGAGTCTTCAGTAAAGACTTAAAGGTTGAGACCGAGTTTGCGTCTCTGACATGGGTAGGCAGACCGTTCCATAAAAATGGAGCTCTATAGGAGAAAGCCCTGCCTCCAGCTGTTTGCTTAGAAATTCTAGGGACAATTAGGAGGCCTGCGTCTTGTGACCGTAGCGTACGTGTAGGTATGTACGGCAGGACCAAATCAGAGAGATAGGTAGGAGCAAGCCCATGCAATGCTTTGTAGGTTAGCAGTAAAACCTTGAAATCAGCCCTTGCTTTGACAGGAAGCCAGTGTAGGGAGGCTAGCACTGGAGTAATATGATCAAATTTTTTGGTTCTAGTCAGGATTCTAGCAGCCGTATTTAGCACTAACTGAAGTTTATTTAGTGCTTTATCCGGGTAGCCGGAAAGTAGAGCATTGCAGTAGTCTAACCTAGAAGTGACAAAAGCATGGATTAATTTTTCTGCATCATTTTTGGACAGAAAGTTTCTGATTTTTGCAATGTTACGTAGATGGAAAAAAGCTGTCCTTGAAATGGTCTTGATATGTTCTTCAAAAGAGAGATCAGGGTCCAGAGTAACGCCGAGGTCCTTCACAGTTTTATTTGAGATGACTGTACAACCATTAAGATTAATTGTCAGATTCAACAGAAGATCTCTTTGTTTCTTGGGACCTAGAACAAGCATCTCTGTTTTATCCGAGTTTAAAAGTAGAAAGTTTGCTGCCATCCACTTCCTTATGTCGGAAACACATGCTTCTAGCGAGGGCAATTTTGGGGCTTCACCATGTTTCATTGAAATGTACAGCTGTGTATCATCCGCATAGCAGTGAAAGTTAACATTATGTTTTCGAATAACATCCCCAAGAGGTAAAATATATAGTGAAAACAACAGCGGTCCTAAAACGGAACCTTGAGGAACACCGAAATTTACAGTTGATTTGTCAGAGGACAAACCATCCACAGAGACAAACTGATATCTTTCCGACAGATAAGATCTAAACCAGGCCAGAACTTGACCGTGTAGACCAATTTGGGTTTCCAATCTCTCCAAAAGAATGTGGTGATCGATGGTATCAAAAGCAGCACTAAGGTCTAGGAGCACGAGGACAGATGCAGAGCCTCGGTCCGATGCCATTAAAATGTCATTTACCACCTTCACAAGTGCCGTCTCAGTGCTATGATGGGGTCTAAAACCAGACTGAAGCATTTCATATACATTGTTTGTCTTCAGGAAGGCAGTGAGTTGCTGAGCAACAGCCTTTTCTAAGATTTTTGAGAGGAATGGAAGATTCGATATAGGCCGATAGTTTTTTATATTTTCTGGGTCAAGGTTTGGCTTTTTCAAGAGAGGCTTTATTACTGCCACTTTTAGTGAGTTTGGTACACATCCGGTGGATAGAGAGCCGTTTATTATGTTCAACATAGGAGGGCCAAGCACAGGAAGCAGCTCTTTCAGTAGTTTAGTTGGAATAGGGTCCAGTAAGCAGCTTGAAGGTTTAGAGGCCATGATTATTTTCATCATTGTGTCAAGAGATATAGTACTAAAACACTTGAGCGTCTCTCTGATCCTAGGTCCACGCAGAGTTGTGCAGACTCAGGACAACTGAGCTTTGAAGGAATACGCAGATTTAAGGAGGAGTCTGTAATTTGCTTTCTAATAATCATAATTTTTTCCTCAAAGAAGTTCATGAATTTATCACTGCTAAAGTGAAAGTCATCCTCTCTTGGGGAATGCTGCTTTTTAGTTAGCTTTGCGACCGTATCAAAAAGGAATTTTGGATTGTTCTTATTGTCCTCAATTAAGTTAGAAAAATAGGATGATCGAGCAGCAGTAAGGGCTCTTCGGTACTGCACGGTACTGTCTTTCCAAGCTAGACGGAAGACTTCCAGTTTGGTGTGGCGCCATTTCCGTTCCAATTTTCTGGAAGCTTGCTTCAGAGCTCGGGTATTTTCTGTGTACCAGGGAGCTAGTTTCTTATGAGAAATGTTTTTAGTTTTTAGGGGTGCAACTGCATCTAGGGTATTGCGCAAGGTTAAATTGAGTTCCTCAGTTAGGTGGTTAACTGATTTTTGTCCTCTGGTGTCATTGGGTAGACAGAGGGAATCTGGAAGGACATCAAGGAATCTTTGTGTTGTCTGTGAATTTATAGCACGACTTTTGATGTTCCTTGGTTGGGGTCTGAGCAGATTATTTGTTGCAATTGCAAACGTAATAAAATGGTGGTCCGATAGTCCTGGATTATGAGGAAAACATTAAGATCCACAACATTTATTCCATGGGACAAAACTAGGTCCAGCGTATGACTGTGACAGTGAGTGGGTCCAGAGACATGTTGGACAAAACCCACTGAGTCGATGATGGCTCCGAAAGCCTTTTGGAGTGGGTCTGTGGACTTTTCCATGTGAATATTAAAGTCACCAAAGATTAGAATATTATCTGCTATGACTACAAGGTCCGATAGGAATTCAGGAACTCAGTGAGGAACGCTGTATATGACCCAGGAGGCCTGTAAACAGTAGCTATAAAAAGTGATTGAGTAGGCTGCATAGATTTCATGACTAGAAGCTCAAAAGACGAAAACGTCATTTTTTTTTTGTAAATTGAAATTTGCTATCGTAAATGTTAGCAACACCTCCGCCTTTGCGGGATGCACGGGGGATATGGTCACTAGTGTAGCCAGGAGGTGAGGCCTCATTTAACACAGTAAATTCATCAGGCTTAAGCCATGTTTCAGTCAGGCCAATCACATCAAGATTATGATCAGTGATTAGTTCATTGACTATAATTGCCTTTGAAGTAAGGGATCTAACATTAAGTAGCCCTATTTTGAGATGTGAGGTATCATGATCTCTTTCAATAATGACAGGAATGGAGGTGGTCTTTATCCTAGTGAGATTGCTAAGGCGAACACCGCCATGTTTAGTTTTGCGCAACCTAGGTCGAGGCACAGACACGGTCTCAATGGTGATAGCTGAGCTGACTACACTGACTATGCTAGTGGCAGACTCCACTATGCTGGCAGGCTGGCTAACAGCCTGCTGCCTGGCCTGCACCCTATTTCATTGTGGAGCTAGAGGAGTTAGAGCCCTGTCTATGTTGGTAGATAAGATGAGAGCACCCTCCAGCTAGGATGGAGTCCGTCACTCCTCAGCAGGTCAGGCTTGGTCCTGTTTGTGGGTGAGTCCCAAAAAGAGGGCCAATTATCTACAAATTCTAACTTTTCGGAGGGGCAGAAAACAGTTTTCAACCAGCGATTGAGTTGTGAGACTCTGCTGTAGAGCTCATCACTCCCCCTAACTGGGAGGGGGCCAGAGACAATTACTCGATGCCGACACATCTTTCTAGCTGATTTACACGCAGAAGCTATGTTGCGCTTGGTGATCTCTGACTGTTTCATCCTAACATCATTGGTGCCGACGTGGATAACAATATCTCTATACTCTCTACACTCACCAGTTTTAGCTTTAGCCAGCACCATCTTCAGATTAGCCTTAACGTCGGTAGCCCTGCCCCCCGGTAAACAATGTATGATCGCTGGATGATTCGTTTTAAGTCTAATACTGCGGGTAATGGAGTCGCCAATGACTAGAGTTTTCAATTTGTCAGAGCTAATGGTGGGAAGCTTCGGCGTCTCAGACCCCGTAACGGGAGGAGTATAGACCAGAGAAGGCTCGGCCTCTGACTCCGACTCGCTACTTAATGGGGAAAACCGGTTGAAAGTTTCTGTCGGCTGAATGAGCGACACCGGTTGAGCGTTCCTACAGCATTTCCTTCCAGAAACCGTGAGAAAGTTGTCCGGCTGCGGGGACTGTGCCAGGGGATTTATACTACTATCTGTACTTGCTGGTGGCACAGACGCTGTTTCATCCTTTCCTACACTGAAATTACCCTTGCCTAACGATTGCGTCTGAAGCCGGGCTTGTAGCACAGCTATCCTCGCCGTAAGGCGAGTACAGCGACTGCAATTAGAAGGCATCATGTTAATGTTACTACTTAGCTTCGGGTGTTGGAGGTCCTGACGAATCGTGTCCAGATAAAGCGTCCGGAGTGAAAAAGTTGTGGGTGGAAAAAAAAAATATATATATATATGTGTGTGTGTGTATAACAACAGTAATTAAAAAGTAAAAACCGTAAAATTGTCAGGTAGCAAAATAGGTTGGCAACAAAACGCACAGCACAGCAACTCGAAAACAGGTCTGCAAGTTGTGACCGGAAGAGATGCACCCCTATCTCACCCAACACGGGAACAGGGAAGAGATGCACCCCTATCATACCCAACACAGGAACAGGGATTAAAATCTAATGTATTTATAAAGCCCTTCTTACATCAGCTGATATCTCAAAGTGCTGTACAGAAACCCAGCCTAAAACCCCAAACAGCAAGCAATGCAGGTGTAGAAGCACGGTGGCTAGGAAAAACTCCCTAGAAAGGCCAAAACCTAGGAAGAAACTTAGAGAGGAACCAGGCTATGAGGGGTGGCCAGTCCTCTTCTGGCTGTGTCGGGTGGAGATTATAACAGATGGCCAAGATGTTCAATTGGTCATAGATGACCAGCAGGGTCAAATAATAGTAATCACAGTAGTTGTCGAGGGTGCAACAGGTCAGCACCTCAGGAGTAAATGTCAGTTGGCTTTTCATAGCCGATCATTAAGAGTATCTTCACCGCTCCTGCTGTCTCTAGAGAGTTGAAAACAGCAAGTCTGGGACAGGTAGCATGTCCGGTGAACAGGTCAGGGTTCCATAGCCGCAGGCAGAACAGTTGACACTGGAGCAGCAGCACGGCCAGGAAGGAGTCATCAGGGGCAGCAAGGAGTCATCAGGCCAGGTAGTCCTGAGGCATGGTCCTAGGGCTCAGGTCCTCCAATAGAGAGAAAGAAAGAATTAGAGAGAGAGCGTACTTAAATTCACACTGGACACCGGATAAGACTGACCCTAGCCCCAAGACACATCAACTACTGCAGCATAAGTACTGAAGGCTGAGACAGGAGGTAGCGACGATAACCCCGGACAGGGCCGAACAGGCAGGATATAACCCCACCCACTTTGCCAAAGCACAGCCCCCACACCACCAGAGGGATATCTTCAACCACCAACTTACCATCCTGAGACAAGGCCGAGTATAGAGTACAGCTGTGTGTCATCCGCATAGCAGCGAGAGTTAACATTATGTTTGCGAATGACATCACCAAGAGGTAAAATATATAGTGAAAACAATAGTGGTCCTAAAACGGAACCTTGACGAACACCGAAATGTACAGTTGATTTGTCAGAGGACAAGCCATTCACAGAGACAAACTGATATCTTTCTAACACATAAGATCTAAACCAGGCCAGAACATGTCCATGTAGACCAATTTGGGTTTCCAATCTCTCCAAACGAATGTGGTGATCGATGGTATCAAAAGCAGCACTGAGGTCTAGGAGCACAAGGACAGAGGCAGAGCCTCGGTCTGACGCCATTAAAAGATCATTTACCACCTCCACAAGTGCAGTCTCAGTGCTATGGTGGGGTCTAAAACCAGACTGAAGCATTTCGTATACATTGTTTGTCTTCAGGAGGGCAGTGAGTTGCTGCGCAACAGATTTTTCAAAATAAATTGAGAGGAATGGGAGATTCGATATAGGCCGATAGGTTTTAATATTTTCTGGGTCAAGGTTTGGCTTTTTCAAGAGAGGCGTTATTACTGCCACTTTTAGTGAGTTTGGTACACATCCGGTGGATAGAGAGCCGTTTATTATGTTCAACATAGGAGGGCCCAGCAAGGGAAGCAGCTCTTTCAGTAGTTCAGTTGGAATAGGGGAGGTAGGGTAGCCTAGTGGTTAGAGCGTTGGACTATTAACCAAAAGGTTGCAAGTTCAAATCCCTGAGCTGACAAGGTACAAATCTGTCATTCTGCCCCTGAACAGGCAGTTAACACACTGTTCCTAGGCCGTCATTGAAAATAAGAATTTGTTCTTAACTGACTTGCCTAAAAATAAATAGGTTCCAGTATGCAGCTTGAAGGTTTAGAGGCCATGATTATTTTCATCATTGTGTCAAGAGATATTGTACTAAAACACTTGAGTGTCTCTCTTGATCCTAGGTCCTGGCAGAGTTGTGCAGACTCAGGACAACTGAGCTTTGAAGGAATACGCAGATTTAAAGAGGAGTCTGTAATTTGCTTTCTAATAATCATAATTTTTTCCTCAAAGAATTTCATGAATTCATCACTGCTAAAGTGAAAGTCATCCTCTCTTGGGGAATGCTGCTTTTTAGTTAGTTTTGCGACAGTATCAAAAAGGAATTTCGGATTGTTCTTATTTTCCTCAATTAAGTTAGAAAAATAGGATGATCGAGCAGCAGTAATGGCTCTTCGGTACTGCACGGTACTGTCTTTCCAAGCTAGTCGGAAGACTTCCAGTTTGATGTGGCGCCATTTCCGTTCCAATTTTCTGGAAGCTTGCTTCAGAGCTCGGGTATTTTCTGTGTACCAGGGAGCTAGTTTCTTATGAGAAATGTTTTTAGTTTTTAGGGGTGCAACTGCATCTAGGGTATTGCGCAAGGTTAAATTGAGTTCCTCAGTTAGGTGGTTATGTCACACCCTGACCATAGTTTGCTTTGTATGTTTCAATGTTTTGGTTGGTCAGGGTGTGAGCTGAGTGGGCATTCTATGTTACATGTCTAGTTTGTCTAGTTCTATGTTTGGCCTGATATGGTTCTCAACCAGAGGCAGGCGTTAGTCATTGTCTCTGATTGGGAACCATATTTAGGTAGCCTGTTTGGTGTTGGGTTTTTGTGGGTGATTGTCCTTGTTTCTGTGTTACTTTGCACCAGTATAGGCTGTTTCGGTTTTCACGTTACGTTTATTGTTTTTGTATTGATTCGTGTTTCCATTGTTTTATTAAACATGAATCTCAATAGCCACGCCACATTTTGATCCGACTCTTCTTCACACCAAGAAAACAGCTACAGGTTAACTGATTTTTGTCCTCTGACATCCTTGGGGAGGTGGAGGGAGTCTGGAAGGACATCTAGGAATCTTTGAGTTGTCTGAGAATTTATAGCACAGCTTTTGATCTTTGGTTGGGGTCCGAGCAGATTATTTGTTGCGATTGCAAACGTAATAAAATGGTGGTCCGATAGTCCAGGATTATGAGAAAAACATTAAGATCCACAACATTAAGATCCACGGGACAAAACTAGGTCCAGAGTATGACTGTGGCAGTGAGTAGGTCCGGAGACATGTTGGACAAAACCCAAGGAATCAATGTTGGCTCCGAAAGCCTTTTGGAGTGGGTCTGTGAACTTTTCCATGTGAATATTAAAGTCACCAAAAATGTGAATATTATCTGCCATGACTACAAGGTCCAATAGGAATTCAGGGAATTAAGTGAGGAATGTTGTATATGGCCCATGAGGCCTGTAAACAGTAGCTATAAAAAGTGATTGAGTAGGCTGCATAGATTTCATGACGAGAAGCTCAAAAGACAAAAACTTAGGGTTTTTATTGTAAATTGAAATTATCTATCGTAAATGTTAGCAACACCTCCGCCTTTGCGGGATGCGTGGGGGATATTGTCACTAGTGTAACCAGGAGGAGAGGCCTCATTTCACACAGTAATTCATCAGGCTTGAGCCATGTTTCAGTCAAGCCAATCACATCAAGATTATGATCAGTGATTAGTTCATTGACTATAACTGCCTTGGAAGTGAGGGATCTAACATTAAGTAGTCCTATGAAGATGTGAGATTTCACAATCTCTTTCAAAAATGACAAGAATGGAGGAGGTCTTTATCCTAGTGCGATTGCTAAGGCGAACACCGCCATGTTTAGTTTTGCCCAACCTAGATCGAGGCACAGACACGGTCTCAATTGGGAAAGCTGAGCTGACTACACTGACTGTGCTAGTGGCAGACTGGCTAACAGCCTGCTGCCTGGCCTGCACCCTATTTCATTGTGGAGCTTGAGGAGTTAGAGCCCTGTCTATGTTGGTAGATAAGATGAGAGCACCCCTCCAGCTAGGATGGAGTCCGTCACTCCTCAACAGGCCAGGCTTGGTCCTGTTTTTGGTGAGTCCACGAAAGAGGGCCAATTATCTACAAATTCTATCTTTTGGGAGGGGCAGAAAACAGTTTTCAACCAGCAATTGAGTTGTGAGACTGTTGTAGAGCTCATCACTCCCCATAACTGGGAGGAGGCCAGAGACAATTACTCGATGCTGACACATCTTTCTAGCAGATTTACACGCTGAAGCTATGTTGCGCTTGGTGACCTCTGACTGTTTCATCCTAACATCGTTGGTGCCGACGTGGATAACAATATCTCTATACTCTCTACACTCGCCAGTCTTAACTTTAGCCAGCACCATCTTCAGATTAGCCTTAACGTCGGTAGCCCTGCCCCATGGTAAACAGTGTATGATCGCTGGATGATTCGTTTTAAGTCTAATACTGCGGGTAATGGAGTCGCCAATGACTAGAGTTTTCAATTTGTCAGAGCTAATGGTGGGAAGCTTCGGCGTCTCAGACCCCGTAACGGGAGTAGAGACAAGAGAAGGCTCTGCCTCTGACTCCGACTTGTTGCTTCAATATGAATTGCAATAATGAAGCTGGTCAACCATACACTCTGAAGTTGAAGGCCGAGAGCTTAATGAAACAAGAGTCGGGTCTCAACCTTTACAGGAAAATACAACCTTGTGGCAGTTTAGCAGGTGTGTGAGATCATAGCTCCCAAACAAGTGATAACGTTACTCCTGTCTGCTGATAGGTCAATGATGATCAAGCCAGTATCTGTTCTCTTCAATCCCCACACAGCCCTTAAAAGAGACGAAAAGAACAGGATGGACCAAAAATGGTCCCTTTGTATTGGCTGTGTGACTGAGATGAACCGAGGCTGAGTGGAAAAATACCAGCTTCTTCTTATCTTGAAACAGACAGTGGAAACGTACAGGTTTAAGGCTCATACAGCACCTGTGCATAACAGTTAGTCACTTTGCCATGATAACACCTATCTTACCCAACACAGTCACAGGGAGGGGAGGAGATGCACAGTACAGGGATGATATAATCTACACAGGGAGGATATGAATAGTCCAAATGACGCACGCATATCACATGAGACTCAGTACTGTGACGTCTGTCCACATCTCTCTCTCCTCTCCAGAGTGGGCGGGCTGCCCCAATTTAGTGTGTGTGATGTTCAGAAGCTCTCCTCTCCTGTCCTCTTCTCCCTTCCTCTCTTCTCCCTTCCTCTCCTTTCCCGTCCTCTTCTCCCGTCCCTCCTCTCCACTCCCTCCTCTCCACTCACCTGGCACAAACTGGTTGGATCAATGTAGTTTCCATGTCACCCCCCCCACCCCACAAACAAAATCAATGATTGGATTTGCAAAAAGGCATCAATGTAAGGGAATTTTGGATTTTAACCTAAATCCAACTACATGGTGACATTTTGTGTTCATTTTGCATTGAATTCACGTTAGTTGACAACTCAACCAATGTAAATTAAAACAAGATGTTGAAATGACATCTGTACCCAGTGGATCATCTAATTCTCCTCCTCTTTCCTCCCCTCCTTCTGAGAGTAAGAAAACAGTTCCCCTTCTGTCTGAAAAGTATAAAGCCTCACTAGGGTTCTAAAGGCATCGTGGTTCATTCTATATTAATATCAGATCTATCAAGTCAGGTTAGGGTTCTACTGGTTCACATACGGACATGACTGTCAGGTTAGGGTTCTACTGGTTCACACGAGTGTTAGGTTAGGGTTCTAATGGTTCACATACAGGACAGGACTGTCAGGTTAGGGTTCTACTGGTTCACACGAGTGTTAGGTTAGGGTTCTAATGGTTCACATGACTGTCAGGTTAGGGTTCGAATGGTTCAAATGACTGTCAGGTTAGGGTTCTAATGGTTCACATGACTGTCAGGTTAGGGTTCTAATGGTTCACATGACTGTCAGGTTAGGGTTCTAATGGTTCACATACAGGACAGGACTGTCAGGTTAGGGTTCTAATGGTTCACATGACTGTCAGGTTAGGGTTCTAATGGTTCACATACAGGACAGGACTGTCAGTTTAGGGTTCTACAGGTTCACATGAGTGTTAGGTTAGGGTTCTAATGGTTCACATGACTGTCAGGTTAGGGTTATACTGGTTCACATGACTGTCAGGTTAGGGTTCTACAGGTTCACATGACTGTCAGGTTAGGGTTCCACTGGTTCACATGACTGTCAGGTTAGGGTTATACTGGTTCACATGACTGTCAGGTTAGGGTTCTACAGGTTCACATGACTGTCAGGTTAGGGTTTGTCAGGTTAGGGTTCTACAGGTTCACATGACTGTCAGGTTAGGGTTCTAATGGTTCACATGACTGTCAGGTTAGGGTTCTACAGGTTCACATGAGTGTTAGGTTAGGGTTCTAATGGTTCACATGACTATCAGGTTAGGGATCTAATGGTTCACATACGGGACATAACTGTAAGGTTAGGGTTCTACTGGTTCACATGACTGTTAGGTTAGGGTTCTACTGGTTCACATGACTGTCAGGTTAGGGTTCTACAGGTTCACATGACTGTCAGGTTAGGGTTCTACAGGTTCACATGACTGTCAGGTTAGGGTTCTACAGGTTCACATGACTGTTAGGTTAGGGTTCTACTGGTTCACATGACTGTCAGGTTAGGGTTCTACTGGTTCACATGACTGTCAGGTTAGGGTTCTACAGGTTCACATGACTGTCAGGTTAGGGTTCTGCCCCCTAGAGGAAGACAACTCAGGGTTTAGAGTCAGCCTGGTGTTTACTGCCCCCTAGTGGAAGACAACTAGGGGTTTAGAGTCAGCCTAGTTTTTACTGCCCCCTAGTGGAAGACAACTAGGGGTTTAGAGTCAGCCTAGAGTTTACTGCCCCCTAGTGGAAGACAACTAGGGGTTTAGAGTCAGCCTAGTGTTTACTGCCCTCTAGTGGAAGACAACTAGAGGTTTAGAGTCAGCCTAGTGTTTACTGCTCCCTAGTGGAAGACAACTAGGGGTTTAGAGTCAGCCTAGTGTTTACTGCCCTCTAGTGGAAGACACCTAGGGGTTTAGAGTCAGCCTAGTGTTTACTGCCCCCTAGTGGAAGACAACTAGGGGTTTAGAGTCAGCCTAGTGTTTACTGCCCCCTAGTGGAAGACAACCTGAAGCATTTCTGTCTGATAAGAGATATCAGGAAGCCAATAAAAGAGAAAAGACAAGCAGATCGAGATCCTCTTCAATGTTTGTTGCCAGGAAATTAAATGGCCCTAATCAATCAATTTCACTGATTAATTATGTTCTCTTTCACATGAGCATCTTACGTACAAACAGAAATATTACAGGTTGATTTGTTTACTCATTCAAAGATTTATTTTGCACACATCATCTACCATAGGCTTCCATTTTAACAGGTCTCCAGATCTCCCATAGGCTTCCATTTT
This sequence comes from Oncorhynchus masou masou, assembly GCF_036934945.1. Classification (NCBI taxonomy): domain Eukaryota; kingdom Metazoa; phylum Chordata; class Actinopteri; order Salmoniformes; family Salmonidae; genus Oncorhynchus; species Oncorhynchus masou. The sequence goes on from NC_088241.1 coordinate 71,371,093, forward strand.
AACAGGTCTCCAGATCTCCCATAGGCTTCCATTTGAACAGGTCTCCAGATCTACCATAGGCTTCCATTTGAACAGGTCTCCAGATCTCCCATAGGCTTCCATTTGAACAGGTCTCCAGATCTCCCATAGGCTTCCATTTGAACAGGTCTCCAGATCTCCCATAGGCTTCCATTTGAACAGGTCTCCAGATTTCATGTATAGAATCAAGAGGTGACTAAGAATTTCCTATTAAAATTAACCATAAGAATCATTAATTAAAACAAAGGTAACTTCACATGAATATATTGTATGCAGGGAATTCAAGTGTATATATCTGCTCATGACTGAAATGTTTGCTATTTCTTCAATCACAAAGTAACAGACATCCAGAGACATATAAATAGGATCTATCCTGAGGGGGGGGGCAGATTTACAAAGAAAAGGCTTCAATGGTGATGCACCAGCTTTGAGCCTGAGGGAAATGTGGTCTGACTGTCGACCACTGTACACAATTAGACTGTCGGCCGCTGCACTCGCCCTACAGCCAAATCACTTAGAAAATATACAGAGTGGACAGTTTATTAGGTACACCCATCAAGTACCAAGTCAGACATGGGGCATGGAAACATTGGTCAATTGGTATTACATTTACATTTAAGTCATTTAGCAGACGCTCTTATCCAGGTATCAAGGGACCTAACGTGTGCCAAGAAAACATTCCCCAGACCAGTACAGCACCTCCACCAGCCTGTACCGTTGACCCCAGGCAGGATGGGGCCATGCTGCTTCCGCCCCACAGGACTGCTGCTGACTGGATGTTTTTAGTTTGGCACACCATTCTTGGTAAACACTAGAAACTGTTGTGCGTGAGGAGGCCGTCTGTTTCTGAGATAATGGAACCGGTGCGCCTGGCACCTACGATCATACCACGCTCAACGTCTCTCGGGTCACTTGTTTTGCCCATTCTAACATTGTGTCAGACAGCAACTGGATGCTGTGGCCACGTGACTCACTGTCTATAGGAGCAAACCATTTTGGTGACCGTGGTGGTGTACCGAATAAACTGTGTATAGGTTAGTGCATATGCAAGGCGTGTGTAATATGGACACTATGTGTCATTAATAAGCAGAACTGCAGAGCTTCATGGAACAATATTGTCATTGTATTCAGCCACTAGTTTTCCACACAGAGGAAAACACCTTCTCTGACAATATGGACCTTATTGGGTGACCCGACCAAATATAGGTATAGATCTGTCCTTCTCATTGAAAGCCAGTCTAACAAGCGGTATATCTGTTCCATGTGGTATAGATCTGTCCAACTCATTGAAAGACAGTCCAAGAAGAGGTAGATCTGTTCTATGTGGTATAGATCTGTTCTTCTCATTGAAAGCCAGTCTAACAAGCGGTATATCTGTTCCATGTGGTATAGATCTGTCCTTCTCATTGAAAGCGGTCTAACAAGCGGTATATCTGTTCTATGTGGTATAGATCGGTCCTTCTCATTGAAAGCCAGTCGAACAAGCGGTATATCTGTTCTATGTGGTATAGATCTGTCCTTGTCATTGAAAGCCAGTCTAACAAGCGGTATATCTGTTCTATGTGGTATAGATCGGTCCTTCTCATTGAAAGCCAGTCGAACAAGCGCTATATCTGTTCTATGTGGAATAGATCTGTCCTTCTCATTGAAAGCCAGTCTAACAAGCGGTATATCTGTTCTGTGTGAGCTATTTCTATGCTTCACGTTCTTAAGTTTAGTTATTGCATCTATTAATTTTGGTTTTGTACATCAGCTTAAAACAGCTGATAATAAAATATTTTTGGTTAATAAAAATATATTTGAAAAAAACAATTGAATCCATTTTAGAATAAGGTCTCAATACTTTCTGAAGGCACTGTAGCTATTACCCCTACACATTGATCTGGTTCTCCCTGTATATATCTATTACCCCTACACATTGATCTGGTTCTCCCTGTATATATCTATTACCCCTACACATTGATCTGGTTCTCCCTGTATATATCTATTACCCCTACACATTGATCTGGTTCTCCCTGTATATATCTATTACCCCTACACATTGATCTGGTTCTCCCTGTATATATCCATTACCCCTACACATTGATCTGGTTCTCCTTGTATATATCTATTACCCCTACACATTAATCTGGTTCTCCCTGTATATATCTATTACCCCTACACATTGATCTGGTTCTCCTTGTAAATATCTATTACCCCTACACATTGATCTGGTTCACCCTGTATATATCTATTACCCCTACACATTGATCTGGTACTCCCTGTATATATCTATTACCCTTACACATTGATCTGGTTCTCCCTGTATATACCTATTACCCCTACACATTGATCTGGTTCTCCCTGTATATATCTATTACCCCTACACATTGATCTGGTTCACCCTGTATATATCTATTACCCCTACACATTGATCTGGTTCACCCTGTATATATCTATTACCCCTACACATTGATCTGGTTCTCCCTGTATATATCTATTACCCCTACACATTGATCTGGTTCTCCCTGTATATATCTATTACCCCTACACATTGATCTGGTTCACCCTGTATATATCTATTACCCTTACACATTGATCTGGTTCTCCCTGTATATATCTATTACCCTTACACATTGATCTGGTTCTCCCTGTATATATCTATTAACCCTACACATTGATCTGGTTCTCCCTGTATATATCTATTACCGCTACACATTGATCTGGTTCTCCCTGTATATATCTATTACCCCTACACATTGATCTGGTTCTATACTGTATATATCTATTACCCCATCACATTGATCTGGTTCACCCTGTATATATCTATTACCCCTACACATTGATCTGGTTCTCCCTGTATATATCTATTAACGCTACACATTGATCTGGTTCTCCCTGTATATATCTATTAACCCTACACATTGATCTGGCTCTCCCTGTATATATCTATTAACCCTACACATTGATCTGGCACTCGCGGTATATATCTATTACCCCTACACATTGATCTGGTTCTCCCTGTATATATCTATTACCCCTACACATTGATCTGGTTCACCCTGTATATATCTATTACCCCTACACATTAATCTGGTTCTCCCTGTATATATCTATTACCCCTACACATTGATCTGGTTCTCCTTGTAAATATCTATTACCCCTACACATTGATCTGGTTCACCCTGTATATATCTATTACCCCTACACATTGATCTGGTTCTCCCTGTATATATCTATTACCCCTACACATTGATATGGTTCTCCCTGTATATATCTATTACCCCTACACATTGATCTGGTTCTCCCTGTATATATATATTACCCCTACACATTGATCTGGTTCTCCCTGTATATATCTATTACCCCTACACATTGATCTGGTTCTCCCTGTATATATCTATTACCCCTACACATTGATCTGGTTCACTCTGTATATATCTATTACCCCTACACATTGATCTGGTTCACCCTGTATATATCTATTACCCCTACACATTGATCTGGTTCTCCCTGTATATATCTATTACCCTACACATTGATCTGGTTCTCCATGTATATATCTATTACCCCTACACATTGATCTGGTTCGCCCTGTATATATCTATTAACCCTACACATTGATCTGGTTCTCCCTGTATATATCTATTACTGCTACACATTGATCTGGTTCTCCCTGTATATATCTATTACCGCTACACATTGATCTGGTTCTATACTGTATATATCTATTACCCCTACACATTGATCTGGTTCTCCCTGTATATATCCATTAACGCTAATCATTGATCTGGTTCTCCCTGTATATATCTATTACCGCTACACATTGATCTGGTTCTCCCTGTATATATCTATTACCCCTACACATTGATCTGGTTCTCCCTGTATATATCTATTACCCCTCACATTGATCTGGTTCTCCCTGTATATATCAATTACCACTCACATTGATCTGGTACTCACTCTCTCAATATATATATATATATTACCCCCACACATTGATCTGGTACGGGAACTCCCTGTAAATATATCTATTACTCCTACACATTGATCTGGTTCTCCCTGTATATATCCATTACCCCTACACATTGATCTGGTTCTCCTTGTATATATCTATTACCCCTACACATTGATCTCGTACTCCCTGTATATATCTATTACCCCTAAACATTGATCTGGTACTCCCTGTATATATCTATTACCCCTAAACATTGATCTGGTACACCCTGTATATATCTATTACCCCTACACATTGATCTGGTTCTCCCTGTATATATCTATTACCCCTACACATTGATCTGGTTCTCCCTGTATATATCTATTACCCCTACACATTGATCTGGTTCTCCCTGTATATATCTATTACCCCTACACATTGATCTGGTTCTCCCTGTATATATCCATTACCCCTACACATTGATCTGGTTCTCCTTGTATATATCTATTACCCCTACACATTGATCTCGTACTCCCTGTATATATCTATTACCCCTAAACATTGATCTGGTACTCCCTGTATATATCTATTACCCCTAAACATTGATCTGGTACACCCTGTATATATCTATTACCCCTACACATTGATCTGGTTCTCCCTGTATATATCTATTACCCCTACACATTGATCTGGTTCTCCCTGTATATATCTATTACCCCTACACATTGATCTGGTTCTCCCTGTATATATCTATTACCCCTACACATTGATCTGATTCTCCCTGTATATATCTATTACCCCTACACATTGATCTGGTACTCCCTGTATATATCTATTACCCTTACACATTGATCTGGTTCTCCCTGTATATACCTATTACCCCTACACATTGATCTGGTTCTCCCTGTATATATCTATTACCCCTACACATTGATCTGGTTCACCCTGTATATATCTATTACCCCTACACATTGATCTGGTTCACCCTGTATATATCTATTACCCCTACACATTGATCTGGTTCACCCTGTATATATCTATTACCCCTACACATTGATCTGGTTCTCCCTGTATATATCTATTACCCCTACACATTGATCTGGTTCTCCCTGTATATATCTATTACCCCTACACATTGATCTGGTTCACCCTGTATATATCTATTACCCTTACACATTGATCTGGTTCTCCCTGTATATATCTATTACCCTTACACATTGATCTGGTTCTCCCTGTATATATCTATTAACCCTACACATTGATCTGGTTCTCCCTGTATATATCTATTACCGCTACACATTGATCTGGTTCTCCCTGTATATATCTATTACCCCTACACATTGATCTGGTTCTATACTGTATATATCTATTACCCCTACACATTGATCTGGTTCACCCTGTATATATCTATTACCCCTACACATTGATCTGGTTCTCCCTGTATATATCTATTAACGCTACACATTGATCTGGTTCTCCCTGTATATATCTATTAACCCTACACATTGATCTGGCTCTCCCTGTATATATCTATTAACCCTACACATTGATCTGGCACTCCCGGTATATATCTATTACCCCTACACATTGATCTGGTTCTCCCTGTATATATCTATTACCCCTACACATTGATCTGGTTCACCCTGTATATATCTATTACCCCTACACATTAATCTGGTTCTCCCTGTATATATCTATTACCCCTACACATTGATCTGGTTCTCCTTGTAAATATCTATTACCCCTACACATTATACTGTATATATCTATTACCCCTACACATTGATCTGGTTCTCCCTGTATATATCTATTACCCCTACACATTGATCTGGTTCTCCCTGTATATATCTATTACCCCTACACATTGATCTGGTTCACTCTGTATATATCTATTACCCCTACACATTGATCTGGTTCACCCTGTATATATCTATTACCCCTACACATTGATCTGGTTCTCCCTGTATATATCTATTACCCTACACATTGATCTGGTTCTCCATGTATATATCTATTACCCCTACACATTGATCTGGTTCGCCCTGTATATATCTATTAACCCTACACATTGATCTGGTTCTCCCTGTATATATCTATTACCGCTACACATTGATTTGGTTCTCCCTGTATATATCTATTACCGCTACACATTGATCTGGTTCTATACTGTATATATCTATTACCCCTACACATTGATCTGGTTCTCCCTGTATATATCCATTAACGCTAATCATTGATCTGGTTCTCCCTGTATATATCTATTACCGCTACACATTGATCTGGTTCTCCCTGTATATATCTATTACCCCTACACATTGATCTGGTTCTCCCTGTATATATCTATTACCCCTCACATTGATCTGGTTCTCCCTGTATATATCAATTACCACTCACATTGATCTGGTACTCACTCTCTCTCTATATATATATATATATTACCCCCACACATTGATCTGGTACGGGAACTCCCTGTATATATCTATTACTCCTACACATTGATCTGGTTCTCCCTGTATATATCTATTACCCCTACACATTGATCTGGTACTGGTACTCACTGTATATATCTATTACTCCTACACATTGATCTGGTACTGGAACTCCCTGTATATATCTATTACTCCTACACATTGATCTGGTTCTCCCTGTATATATCTATTACACCTACACATTGATCTGGCACTGGTACTCCCTGTATATATCTATTACTCCTACACATTGATCTGGTACTGGTACTCCCTGTACATATCCATTACCCCTACACATTGATCTGGTACTGGAACTCCCTGTATATATCTATTACTCCTACACATTGATCTGGTACTGGAACTCCCTGTATATATCTATTACTCCTACACATTGATCTGGTTCTCCCTGTATATATCTATTACACCTACACATTGATCTGGTACTGGTACTCCCTGTATATATCTATTACCCCTACACATTGATCTGGTACTGGTACTCCCTGTATACATCTATTACTCCTACACATTGATCTGGTACTGGTACTCCCTGTATATATCTATTACCCCTACACATTGATCTGGTACTGGTACTCCCTGTATATATCTATTACCCCTACACATTGATCTGGTACTGGTACTCCCTGTATATATCTATTACCCCTACACATTGATCTGGTACTGGTACTCCCTGTATATATCTATTACCCCTACACATTGATCTGGTACTGGTACTCCCTGTATATATCTATTACCCCTACACATTGTTCTGGTTCTCCCTGTGTATATATCTATTACCCCTACACATTGATCTGGTACTCCCTGTATATATCTATTACCCCTACACATTGATCTGGTACTGGTACTCCCTGTATATATCCATTACCCCTACACATTGATCTGGTTCTCTCTGTATATATCTATTACCCCTACACATTGATCTGGTTCTCACTGTATATATCTATTACCCCTACACATTGATCTGGTACTCCCTGTATATATCTATTACCCCAACACATTGATCTGGTTCTCCCTGTATATATCTATTACCCCAACACATTGATCTGGTTCTCCCTGTATATATGTATTACCCCTACACGTTGATCTGGTTCTCCCTGTATATATCCAGTACTTCCTGTATATATATATATATATTACCCCTACACATTGATCTGGTTCTCCCTGTGCTCTAATGCCGCCTCCTTTGACACAGCAACGTGCTCTAATGCCTCCTCCTCCTTCTCTGATACAGCAATGTGCTCTAATGCCGCCTCCTTTGACACAGCAACGTGCTCTAATGCCTCCTCCTCCTTCTCTGATACAGCAACGTGCTCTAATGCCTCCTCTTCCTCCTCTGATACAGCAACGTGCTCTAATGCCTCCTCCTCATCTGATACAGCAACGTGCTCTAATGCCTCCTCCTCCTCTGATACAGCAACGTGCTCTAATGCCTCCTCTTCCTCCTCTGATACAGCAACGTGCTCTAATGCCTCCTCCTCCTCTGATACAGCAACGTGCTCTAATGCCTCCTCTTCCTCCTCTGATATAGCAACGTGCTCTAATGCCTCCTCCTCCTCTGATACAGAAACGTGCTCTAATGCCTCCTCCTCTGATACAGCAACGTGCTCTAATGCCTCCTCCTCCTCCTCTGATACAGCAACGTGCTCTAATGCCTCCTCCTCATCTGATACAGCAACGTGCTCTAATGCCTCCTCCTCCTCCTCTGATACAGCAATGTGCTCTAATGCCTCCTCCTCCTCTGATACAGCAACGTGCTCTAATGCCTCCTCTTCCTCCTCTGATACAGCAACGTGCTCTAATGCCTCCTCCTCATCTGATACAGCAACGTGCTCTAATGCCTCCTCCTCCTCTGATACAGCAACGTGCTCTAATGCCTCCTCTTCCTCCTCTGATACAGCAACGTGCTCTAATGCCTCCTCCTCCTCTGATACAGCAACGTGCTCTAATGCCTCCTCTTCCTCCTCTGATATAGCAACGTGCTCTAATGCCTCCTCCTCCTCTGATACAGCAACGTGCTCTAATGCCTCCTCCTCTGATACAGCAACGTGCTCTAATGCCTCCTCTTCCTCCTCTGATACAGCAACGTGCTCTAATGCCTCCTCCTCCTCTGATACAGCAACGTGCTCTAATGCCTCCTCCTCCTCTGATACAGCAACGTGCTCTAATGCCTCCTCCTCCTCCTCTGATACAGCAACGTGCTCTAATGCCTCCTCCTCTGATACAGCAACGTGCTCTAATGCCTCCTCCTCCTCCTCTGATACAGCAATGTGCTCTAATGCCTCCTCCTCCTCTGATACAGCAATGTGCTCTAATGCCTCCTCCTCCTCTGATACAGCAACGTGCTCTAATGCCTCCTCTTCCTCCTCTGATACAGCAACGTGCTCTAATGCCTCCTCCTCCTCTGATACAGCAACGTGCTCTAATGCCTCCTCTTCCTCCTCTGATATAGCAACGTGCTCTAATGCCTCCTCCTCCTCTGATACAGAAACGTGCTCTAATGCCTCCTCCTCTGATACAGCAACGTGCTCTAATGCCTCCTCCTCCTCCTCTGATACAGCAACGTGCTCTAATGCCTCCTCCTCATCTGATACAGCAACGTGCTCTAATGCCTCCTCCTCCTCCTCTGATACAGCAATGTGCTCTAATGCCTCCTCCTCCTCTGATACAGCAACGTGCTCTAATGCCTCCTCTTCCTCCTCTGATACAGCAACGTGCTCTAATGCCTCCTCCTCATCTGATACAGCAACGTGCTCTAATGCCTCCTCCTCCTCTGATACAGCAACGTGCTCTAATGCCTCCTCTTCCTCCTCTGATACAGCAACGTGCTCTAATGCCTCCTCCTCCTCTGATACAGCAACGTGCTCTAATGCCTCCTCTTCCTCCTCTGATATAGCAACGTGCTCTAATGCCTCCTCCTCCTCTGATACAGCAACGTGCTCTAATGCCTCCTCCTCTGATACAGCAACGTGCTCTAATGCCTCCTCTTCCTCCTCTGATACAGCAACGTGCTCTAATGCCTCCTCCTCCTCTGATACAGCAACGTGCTCTAATGCCTCCTCCTCCTCTGATACAGCAACGTGCTCTAATGCCTCCTCCTCCTCCTCTGATACAGCAACGTGCTCTAATGCCTCCTCCTCTGATACAGCAACGTGCTCTAATGCCTCCTCCTCCTCCTCTGATACAGCAATGTGCTCTAATGCCTCCTCCTCCTCTGATACAGCAATGTGCTCTAATGCCTCCTCCTCCTCTGATACAGCAACATGCTCTAATGCCTCCTCCTCCTCTGATACAGCAACGTGCTCTAATGCCTCCTCCTCCTCTGACACAGCAGCGTGCTCTAATGCCTCCTCTTCCTCCTCTGATACAGCAATGTGCTCTAATGCCTCCTCCTCCTCTGATACAGCAATGTGCTCTAATGCCTCCTCCTCCTCTGACACAGCAGCGTGCTCTAATGCCTCCTCCTCCTCTGATACAGCAATGTGCTCTAATGCCTCCTCCTCCTCTGACACAGCAGCGTGCTCTAATGCCTCCTCCTCCTCTGATACAGCAATGTGCTCTAATGCCTCCTCCTCTGATACAGCAATGTGCTCTAATGCCTCCTCCTCCTCTGATACAGCAACGTGCTCTAATGCCTCCTCCTCCTCTGATACAGCAACGTGCTCTAATGCCTCCTCTCCCCCTCCTCCTCTGCCTTGAGTTGTGGGCTGTGGTTTGCCAGGTGTGAGTGTATTGCCATGTTCAGATCAACCCCCTGGTCCAGTGATGTAGCAGTGTCAGACAGGGCCTCTGAGACGTCATGACTGATCAGGTCCCCTGTGACGGCTCCACCAGAGGGAGGGGACATCAGGTCTTGGGGGTTGGGGTGGTGTTGACGACAGGAGACATCCCCGTCATTGGCTAGCATGGACACGTCCTTGGTCATGTGACCCATGTCAATGGAGGAGACCATCTCTGATAGGTCAGGTGTCAGAGCCTCAGAGATACTGGAGGAATCTGACAGTGAAACAGAACAACAGGAAAACATGTTTGTCGTCAAATCCAAACTGCCCACTTTGTTTTTAATCCGTGTGAATGCAACATCTTTCCTATGATACGACATACAAATGATATTTTCAGCCTCCGTTTTGTTTCTAGTTTGGGTTTTATTTTACCACCCACCAGCATGTTTATTATTCAGAAAGAGCTCCCTGTTGGTGACTGAGCTGTGCCAAACAGCTGCTGAGCTGTGGATTCAAATAAGGACTTCAAACTTTAGGTTATTCACTTCCACTTTTTTATCCCTTCCAGACATTGGATCATTTGTAAATGTTCACTTATTATTTGCTGGTTTGTATGAATATATATATCTGAGCGTTTTATAAATGGTATAATTGCATGATATGATAGCTTTTTTGCAAACCCGCTCCCCCCTGGGCTCTGCCATATTAGCAGTGCTTTCTAACTATTTCTATGGTGGATTTATATTTTATATATATATTTTTTTTTTTTATATCCACCTGATTCACAATTTATGGAAGATGACACAACTTTGGAGACAACAATAGATGGAGAAGTCAAAGTTTTCCCTAAATCAATGCTTATGACAAATCCAGCTCCAGAACCAGCCATAGAGCCAGCTGGATAATCTGTTGAATATGGTGTAGTAAAAAAAAAACTTCAACAATTAAATAACCTTATCTAGCTAGTTTATGTAATCAACATAGCTGGCTACACAGACCGCTGTCAGTGTCCTAGTTGTTGATGTTTAGCAACTCCGTGTGGAAATTCCCACACCCAATTCATGAATATGTATAAGTAGCCTTTGTCATTCTTCTGAGGTGGAACCTAAAGGTGCGTTTCATCTCTAGGACAGGAAATGACATCGAAATAGTGGTGGCAACTTCCTCTGGGGGAGTCCTTTAACACAGAGACCCAGAAAACACAACAAATATTGAAGTGTTTTATGGCCGGATTCCCAGACACAGAATATACCTAGTCCAGGTTAAAACAGAATTCGCAAAGAATGAATAATCTGAATTTAAAAACAGCTTTTTAGTCCAGGACCAGGCTTAATCTGTGTCTGGGAAACTGGCCCTAACGATTCTATTATTTCCTGAGTAGAAGGTTACCTGGGTCCATGATTCTCTGGATGGGAGGAGGTAGATGTAGAGAGGGGACCTGGATGGGCTGCTGCGGACCCAACACTCCTTCACCCGGCTGACCAAATGGAGAGGTTAAGACCAGATGGAGAGGTTAAGACCAGACGGAGAGGTTAAGACCAGACGGAGAGGTTAAGACCAGACGGAGAGGATAAGACCAGACGGAGAGGTTAAGACCAGACGGAGAGGATAAGACCAGACGGAGAGGTTAAGACCAGACGGAGAGGTTAAGACCAGACGGAGAGGTTAAGACCAGACGGAGAGGTTAAGGTAGAGGTTAAGACCAGACGGAGAGGTTAAGACCAGACGGAGAGGTTAAGACCAGACGGAGAGGTTAAGACTAGACGGAGAGGATAAGACCAGATGGAGAGGTTAAGACCAGGCGGAGAGGTTAAGACCAGATGGAGAGGTTAAGACCAGGCGGAGAGGTTAAGACCAGGCGGAGAGGTTAAGACCAGATGGAGAGGTTAAGGTAGAGGTTAAGACCAGATGGAGAGGTTAAGGTAGAGGTTAAGACCAGATGGAGAGGTTAAGGTAGAGGTTAAGACCAGATGGAGAGGTTAAGGTAGAGGTTAAGACCAGATGGAGAGGTTAAGGTAGAGGTTAAGACCAGATGGAGAGGTTAAGGTAGAGGTTAAGACCAGATGGAGAGGTTAAGGTAGAGGTTAAGACCAGATGGAGAGGTTAAGGTAGAGATTAAGACCAGATGGAGAGGTTAAGGTAGAGGTTAAGACCAGATGGAGAGGTTAAGGTAGAGGTTAAGACCAGATGGAGAGGTTAAGACCAGATGGAGAGGTTAAGGTAGAGGTTAAGACCAGATGGAGAGGTTAAGGTAGAGGTTAAGACCAGATGGAGAGGTTAAGACCAGATGGAGAGGTTAAGGTAGAGGTTAAGACCAGATGGAGAGGTTAAGGCCAGATGGAGAGGTTAAGACCAGATGGAGAGGTTAAGGCCAGATGTAGAGGTTCAGACCAGATGGAGAGGTTAAGACCAGATGGAGAGGTTAAGGTAGAGGTTAAGACCAGAAGTAGAGGTTAAGGCCAGATGGAGATGTTAAGGTAGAGGTTAAGACCAGAAGTAGAGGTTAAGACCAGATGGAGAGGTTAAGACCATATGGAAAGGTTAAGACCAGATGGAGAGGTTAAGACCAGATGGAGAGGTTAAGGCCAGATGGAGAGGTTAAGGCCAGATGGAGATGTTAAGGCCAGGTTGAGAGGTTAAGGCCAGGTAGAGAGGTTAAGGCCAGGTAGAGAGGTTAAGGTAGAGGTTAAGACCAGAAGTAGAGGTTAAGACCAGATGGAGAGGTTAAGGTAGAGGATAAGGCCAGATGGAGAGGTTAAGGTAGAGGATAAGACCAGATGGAGAGGTTAAGGTAGAGGTTAAGGCCAGATGGAGAGGTTAAGACCAGGCGGAGAGGTTAAGGCCAGATGGAGAGGTTAAGGTAGAGGTTAAGGCCAGATGGAGGGGTTAAGACCAGAAGTAGAGGTTAAGACCAGATGGAGAGGTTAAGACCAGATGGAAAGGTTAAGACCAGATGGAGAGGTTAAGACCAGATGGAGAGGTTAAGGCCAGATGGAGAGGTTAAGGCCAGATGGAGATGTTAAGGCCAGGTTGAGAGGTTAAGGCCAGGTAGAGAGGTTAAGGCCAGATGGAGAGGTTAAGGCCACATGGAGAGGTTACGGTAGAGGATAAGGCCAGATGGAGAGGTTACGGCCAGACGGAGAGGTTACGGCCAGACGGAGAGGTTACGGCCAGACGGAGAGGTTACGGCCAGACGGAGAGGTTACGGCCAGACGGAGAGGTTAAGGCCAGACGTAGAGGTTAAGGCCAGAGGTAGAGGTTAAGGCCAGAGGTAGAGGTTAAGGCCAGACGGAGAGGTTAAGGCCAGACGGAGAGGTTAAGGCCAGACGGAGAGGTTAAGGCCAGACGGAGAGGTTAAGGCCAGACGGAGAGGTTAAGACCAGACGGAGAGGTTAAGGCCAGACGGAGAGGTTAAGGCCAGACGGAGAGGTTAAGGCCAGACGGAGAGGTTAAGGCCAGACGGAGAGGTTAAGACCAGACGGAGAGGTTAAGACCAGACGGAGAGGTTAAGACCAGACGGAGAGGTTAAGACCAGATGGAGAGGTTAAGACCAGATGGAGAGATTAAAGGGAACTTGAGATGACAGACAGTGCTACGACTATATATCCTGGATGTATTTGCTCTCCATCATAAAGGGTCTCTTAGATAAATAAAGTTTAAATAAAACATGTAACTTAGCTACATATCATTCTAAATACACTTGGGATATTCAAAGAAAATGTATCATATTTATCTAAAAGAAATCCTAACCGTTTATCAACCGTCAGTAAAACTGTCTCGTCTGAAAGGGAACAAGAGGTGAGATGTGAAGGTGTTTACCTCAGTGTGGTGGCCAGGGGGGATCTCTCGGGTTCTGCTGTTGTTATCAGGTGTAGGTACATGAAGGGCCCCATGGCTGTTCAGGTTAACAGGACGGCTTGGGATCCGGTGCAAGTAGCCGTAACCAATACCACAACCTAAGCTGAGATAGAATTAAACAATATTCCTGGAGGGGCTATGGTATATTATGAATATACCTGTTGCTAAAGGGGCTATGGTATATTATGAATATACCTGTTGCTAAAGGGGGTATGGTATATTATGAATATACCTGTTGCTAAAGGGGGTATGGTATATTATGAATATACCTGTTGCTAAAGGGGGTATGGTATATTGTGAACATACACGTTGCTAAGGGGGTATGGTATATTATGAATATACCTGTTGCTAAAGGGGGTATGGTATATTGTGAACATACACGTTGCTAAGGGGGTATGGTATATTATGAATATACCTGTTGCTAAAGGGGGTATGGTATATTGTGAACATACCCGTTGCTAAGGGGGTATGGTATATTGTGAACATACCCGTTGCTAAGGGGGTATGGTATATTGTGAATATACCCGTTGCTCAGGGGGTATGGTATATTGTGAATATACCTGTTGCTAATGGGGGGTATGGTATATTGTGAACATACCCGTTGCTAAGGGGGTATGGTATATTGTGAACATACCAGTTGCTCAGGGGGTATGGTATATTGTGAACATACCCGTTGCTCAGGGGGTATGGTATATTGTGAACATACCCGTTCCTCAGGGGTATGGTATATTGTGAACACACCCGTTGCTAAGGGGGTATGGTATATTGTGAACATACATATTGCCAAGGCGGTATGGTATATTGTGAACATAGCCGTCGCTAAGGGGGTATGGTATATTGTGAACATACCCGTTGCTAAGGGGGTATGGTATATTGTGAACATACATATTGCCAAGGCGGTATGGTATACTGTGAACATAGCCGTCGCTAAGGGGGTATGGTATATTGTGAACATAGCCGTTGCTAAGGGGGTATGGTATATTGTGAATATACCCGTTGCTAAGGGGGTATAGTATATTGTGAACATAGCCGTTGCTAAGGGGGTATGGTATATTGTGAATATACCCATTGCTAAGGGGGTATGGTATATTGTGAACATACACGTTGCTAAGGGGGTATGGTATATTGTGAACATACCCATTGCTAAGGGGGTATGGTATATTGTGAACATAACCGTTGCTAAGTGGGTATGTTATACTGTGAATATACCCGTTGCTAGGGGGTATGTTATACTGTGAATATACCCATTGCTAAGGGAAGGGGGTTTGGTATATTGTGAACATACCCGTTGCTAAGGGGGTATGGTATATTGTGAACATACCCGTTGCTAAGGGGGTATGGTATATTGTGAATATACCCGTTGCTAAGGGGGTATGGTATATTGTGAACCTTCCCTGTTGCTAAAGGGGTATGGTATATTGTGAACATACACGTTGCTAAGGGGGTATGGTATATTGTGAACCTTCCCTGTTGCTAAGGGGGTATGGTATATTGTGAATATACACGTTGCTAAGGGGGTATTGTATATTGTGAACATAAACGTTGCTAAGGGGGTATGTTATATTGTGAACCTTCCCTGTTGCTAAAGGGGTATGGTATATTGTGAACATACCCGTTGCTAAGGGGGTATGGTATATTGTGAACATACCCGTTGCTCAGGGGGTATGGTATATTGTGAACATACCCGTTGCTAAGGGGATATGGTATATTGTGAATATACCTGTTGCTAATGGGGGGTATGGTATATTGTGAATATACCCGTTGCTAAGGGGGTATGGTATATTATGAATATACCTGTTGCTAAAGGGGGTATGGTATATTGTGAACATACCCGTTGCTAAGGGAGTATGTTATACTGTGTATATACCCGTTGCTAAGGGGGTATGTTATACTGTGAATATACCCATTGCTAAGGGGGTATGGTATATTGTGAACATACCCGTTGCTAAGGGGGTATGGTATATTGTGAACCTTCCCTGTTGCTAAAGGGGTATGGTATATTGTGAACATACACGTTGCTAAGGGGGTATGGTATATTGTGAACCTTCCCTGTTGCTAAGGGGGTATGGTATATTGTGAATATACACGTTGCTAAGGGGGTATGGTATATTGTGAACATACCCGTTGCTCAGGGGGTATGGTATATTGTGAACATACCCGTTGCTCAGGGGGTATGGTATATTGTGAACATACCCGTTGCTAAGGGGGTATGGTAAATTGTGAACATACACGTTGCTAAGGGGTGATGGTATATTGTGAACCTTCCGTGTTGCTAAGGGGGTATGGTATATTGTGAACCTTCCCTGTTGCTAAGGGGGTATGTCATACTGTGAATATACGCATTGCTAAGGGGGTATGGTATATTGTGAACATACCCATTGCTAAGGGGGTATGGTATATTGTGAATATACCCATTGCTTATAGGGTATGGTATATTGTGAATATACCCGTTGCTAAGGGGGTATGGTATATTGTGAACATACACGTTGTTAAAGGGGTATGGTATATTGTGAACATACACGTTGCTAAGGGGGTATGGTATATTGTGAACATACCCGTTGCTAAGGGGGTATGGTATATTGTGAACATAGCCATTGCTAAGGGGGTATGGTATATTGTGAATATACCCGTTGCTAAGGGGGTATGGTATATTGTGAACATACCCGTTGCTAAGGGGGTATGGTATATTGTGAATATACCCGTTGCTCAGGGGGTATGGTATATTGTGAATATACCTGTTGCTAATGGGGGGTATGGTATATTGTGAACATACCCGTTGCTAAGGGGGTATGGTATATTGTGAACATACCAGTTGCTCAGGGGGTATGGTATATTGTGAACATACACGTTGCTAAGGGGGTATGGTATATTGTGAACATACCCATTGCTAAGGGGGTATGGTATATTGTGAACATACACGTTGCTAAGGGGGTATGGTATATTGTGAACATACCCGTTGCTAAAGGTTGTAGCAGGGTATGAAGCGGTGGCGGGATAAAAACAGACTTTCTCTCCTAAAAGAGGTTGATACAGTCTGTTAGAGTGGAGAGAGGTTTACCTGCCCTCTCCGCCCCAGGCTCCATTGGGGGTAACCACCAGCTCTCTACAGAGGTCTGTCCCAGTGTTGTAGACCAGCAGCTTCAGAGGCTTGCCCTCGTTGCTCTCGATCAGGGTGAACAAGTCCTCAGACTGCAGAGTGAAACAACACAATCATAGACACTGCAGTAAGAAAAAAGGGCAATCTGGGAGGAAAAACAAGCCAGCTAACAGTGAACAAAAAATATCTTTCAGCAATCTCTAACTTTGAAAAAGTTTAAATATTTGGTGAAATGGATTTTCCATGCAAACAATAGGTTAGTGGTCTTAATCGTACATCTTGCAACACCTGGTCCGCTCCAACAATGAAGTCTTGGTGTGCCTGCAAGCAAGCCAAAGCTGCTGGGGAATGAGATTCCACATCCTGAAAGAAAAGGAAGAAGTTATCATTTCTGATCTTACAAACTAATTGAAAACCCCAGAGGTATGTGATGTGGTGTCTGCCGTGTATAAAGCCACTAGAGTCCTATACATGAGGCGACATGAGTTCTATGATAACAAAGCAACAACAGAGGCTCTACTGTGACTTGTCCTAACTCACCAGGACGTGCCAGACCTTCTCATGGGCTCCCTGGAAGCTGCAGAAGCGTACAGAAGCCCCCAGGAGCCCCTGGCCCCCCCACATGTTGCTAGGAACCACCTCCAGCTCTCTGACCCTAAGAGCTTTGGTGCTCCACACCTCCAGCCTCACTGCCTTCTCCACGTTGGCCTTCAGAAGGGCCTTCAGCAGGTCATTCTCTCTGTTCTGGAGTGAGGAGAGGGTAAAAACAGCTGTCAACAAAAATACACAGTACCCACACACCTGTTCATAAAGACACAGTGACAGGTACCCACACACCTGTTCATAAAGAAACAGTGACAGTACCCACACACCTGTTCATAAAGACACAGTGACAGTACCCACACACCTGTTCATAAAGACACAGTGACAAGAACCCACACACCTGTTCATAAAGACACAGTGACAGTACCCACACACCTGTTCATAAAGACAGTGACAGTACCCACACACCTGTTCATAAAGACACAGTGACAGGTACCAACACACCTGTTCATAAAGACCAACTCACCAGCCTGGTGTTAAACAATCCCTCTGTCCCCATAACTCACCAGTCTGGTGTTAAACAATCCCTCTGTCCCCATAACTCACCAGTCTGGTGTTAATGAATCCCTCTGTCCCCATAACTCACCAGTCTGGTGTTAAACAATCCCTCTGTCTCCATAACTCACCAGTCTGGTGAAAAAACAATCCCTCTGTCCCCATAACTCACCAGTCTGGTGTTAATGAATCCCTCTGTCTCCATAACTCACCAGTCTGGTGTTAAACAATCCCTCTGTCCCCATAACTCACCAGTCTGGTGTTAATGAATCCCTCTGTCTCCATAACTCACCAGTCTGGTGTTAAACAATCCCTCTGTCCCCATAACTCACCAGTCTGGTGTTAATGAATCCCTCTGTCCCCATAACTCACCAGTCTGGTGTTAAACAATCCATCTGTCCCCATAACTCACCAGTCTTGTGTTTCCTATTGATAGGATGAAGTCAAAGAATGGCTCCAAACCAGCATGGTGTGCAGGGGAGTTCTCTTGGATCTGGAAATAGAGTAGCCTAATAAGTTAGATAACATGTGTTTACAGCAGGTTTCATCCAGGGGACAACGACTGCCTCTCTCATTGAAGCCACTGAAGTTCAAGGCAGGCCGTGGTACTGCAGGTATTGTTTTAACAAAATTGGATAGTGAACAGGAAAAATGACAATATCCGTGGTCAATCTTGGTGTAAATAAATACAATCATGGTACCAAGAGATGGTTTCTAACACATCTTGGTTTCTAACATGTCTTTGAACCGATTATTTACAAAAACAAAATCGCACACAGAAGAAGTCATAAGGATAATTTATTTGTTAATGGCAGCCTGCAGTACCCCGGTTGACCTTCAACTTGAGTTAATCATTGAGAGGGGGCAGCACTGAGCTAGCCTGCAACGTCACTTCCAGTAGCTCAAACTGCGCATATGTAAAACACTAAACAAGAAGTTTGTTCATGGGAGGACAACACGGAAGAAGCCACTGCTGTCCAACAAAACATTGCTGCACGTCTAGAATTTTACATTTTTGCTTAGCAGAACAGAAAAATATTCCAATTCATGCACCCCACGCCATAAGACTCCTGATCATCTACTCTAATGGCTACCCAGACTATTTGCATTGCCCCATCACCATCTGTTACACTGCTGCTACTCTGTTATTATCTATGCATAGTCACTTTAATAACTCTACATACAGGTACACATTACCTCAATTACCTCGACTAACCGCATTGTTGGTTAAGGGCTTGTAAGTAAGCATTTCACTTTAAGGTCTACACCTGTTGTATTCGGCGTACGTGACAAATAACATTTGATTTGATCAACCGAACATCCCTGGTCATCCCTACTAACTCTGATCTGGAGGACTCACTAAACAGAGAACATCCCTGGTCATCCCTACTAACTCTGATCTGGAGGACTCACTAAACAGAGAACATCCCTGGTCAACCCTACTGCCTCTGATCTGGCGGACTCACTAAACAGAGAACATCCCTGGTCAACCCTACTGCCTCTGATCTGGCGGACTCACTAAACAGAGAACATCCCTGGTCATCCCTACTGCCTCTGATCTGGCGGACTCACTAAACAGAGAACATCCCTGGTCATCCCTACTGCCTCTGATCTGGCGGACTCACTAAACAGAGAACATCCCTGGTCATCCCTACTGTCTCTGATCTGGCAGACTCACTAAACCAACATGTTTTGCTTGTCAATGATGTCTGAGTGTTGGAGCGTGCCCCTGGCTATCCGTAAATAAATACAAACTAGAAAATGGTGCCATCTGGTGCCTTCTTAATATAAAGAATTTGAAATGATTTATACTTTTACTTTTGATACTTAAGTATATTTTAAACCAAATACTTTTAGACAGTTTACTTGAGTCATTTTCTATGAAGGTATCTTTTCTCCTTAACAGAAGTATGACAGTTGGGTACTTCTCCACCACTGGCATCATCTGCACGAATTCACTCACCAAACAGTAATTCAAGAAGATTTGAACGCATATTCCCATGAAACTGATTGTGATCAATCAAATGATTGGAATAGAGATACAGTTTGGACGTGTCAACGGTAGGTAAAACGTGAAGAATTATCAGTGATGATGACGTAGTGTGAAATTAGGTATGACTAACTTGGTGTTTGAGGCTATTAAAAATAGAAAATGTTTGAGACAATATGTGTGGGCATAGACATACGTTGCAATTGGAGACTGCAAGTTATGCATATTCTATAACAGCTAGTTGATGATCCCTGTTGGATAATGACAGGCTGGCGACATCTGTCCGCACAAACTCTGATTGTGGGAATGATGACGTCATTTACACTTCTGGTACCCCCTCACCGGCGTGGTTCAAAAATAACACTTGACCACTGCTTATTAGCTCCCAATGACATATGTAGCACATGGGGACATGTGAAACTTACTCCAGCTAGTTTTTCGCGCCGCGACAACCGGTAAAACGCTTCAGTAGGGCGGTGACGTGTGTGAACCAGGCAGAGGTCCCGGGTTCGCGTCAGGGCCGAAACGGAAGGGACTCACTAAAGCAAGCAGCGTGACGTCCTTTATACATATATACCACACATAACGTGATCTCCTAATAACATGGCACTGCAGAAGTTAGTCCCCAAAACGCAACCAGTAGCTTGTAAACAGTATAGCTGATGGTGTAACGAACCAAGCAGAGGAAAAGAGATGTGTCAGTGCCTCCTCATTATCACAGACATAACGTTACAGAGCAGAAGGCAGTCTAGATGTAAAAGTTGCTGATTTCTGCTATATATATATATATTTAACGGCACACGGTCTTGAAATCCCACTATACTGTTTGCTAGGCTGGCTAGCAGTCATTAGAAACCTACCCCATGGACATGGTATCCACTTGTCCCCCCGTCGGGTACTATTGAGCTTTGACTTATGCCCATCGCAAACTACCGTTCCAGTTGTTTTTTAACTAAGGTGAGGTAGTACTGTCATTTTGAATGTGTTGTCTTAGCCGAGGAGATATGCCTCCACGTCGCACAGACTCTACCCTGTATGCAGCCAGGCTAAAGTAACAAACAGAGACGACGTGCCAGACGCATCGAGCGGTGTGGATTCACAGCCTGGAGCAAAGATGTGAGTCCACTCTGTGTTCGATTAGTATGAAAAGCTAAAAAGGTACAAATCGTCTTCACACTTGAAAAAGGCAACTGACAAATTATTTTTTAAAGTCAAAAGTATTTTTTTGTACACGTGATTTTTTTCACCTGCCCAGTGTGAGTCAACAGGTCATTTGAAAGCTTGTTAAAGTCATTTTTACACGTGTTCTTTACACCTGTCCATTGACAGGTGATTTGAATGCTTATGTCCACCAGGGGGAGTCAAAGCCATCCACCCAGCTCCCTGCACCAGGGAAAGGAGGGGAGAGGGCCGGAGAGGGGTGGGGCGAGGGCCGGAGAGGGGTGGGGGCACCTCAGCCAGCTTCTTGCCTCAGTCAAGTCAAATACTCTCAGAATAAGGCTGGAACGTAAATGTTTTGGGTCTGAAGACATTCTGAATGTATTGTATTTGAAACAGCTACAAAACTCTGCAATTCAGACAGCATTTTTGTCATATTACTACCATGATTCTGGTAACATTTAGCTAAATACTTATAACATCTCTGGGCCATCATTCAGCATCACCTTACACATTTTTCAGTCTTTATGGTCTCATTACAACAATTATTTATTCATTTATGGCTTTGAAAATAAATTCCGCTTCTCCACATTATAATGAATGGTGGCTAACTTGAAAATAGGCTGCTGTGACTAAATCATTGATAACTATGAAACTTTTTAAATAAGTCTCCTTGTTCTGTGGGACATTTGGTGTATTTATCATCCAGGGTACCATGAGATAATGAAGCATATTTAAATACTGCCCATCCTGTCTCAGTATACCACAAAATGCATAGCGGTATGACCAGATGGTGAAGCGTGACTCATCACTCCAGAGAACGCGTTTCCACTGCTCCAGAGTCGTCTGTCAGACTGCCAGATGGTGAAGCGTGACTCATCACTCCAGAGAACGCATTTCCACTGCTCCAGAGTCCAATGGGGATGAGTTTCACACCACTCCAGCCAGCGCTTGGCATTGCGCATGGAGATCTTAGGCTTGTGTGTGGCTGCTCGGCCATACAAACCCATTTACAAGCAAAAACTAAAGCAGGAAGCAGCAGTGACTCGCTAAATACAAAAGTGGTCAGAAGACACAGACGCTAAGCAACAGCACTTTTGCTAGCACAGACTGGAATATGTTTTGCGGTTCTTCCGATGGCATTGAGGAGTACACCACATCAGTCACTGGCTTCATCAATAAGTGCATCGATGACGTCGTCCCCACAGTGACTGTACGTACATACCCCAACCAGAAGCCATGGATTACAGGCAGCATCTGCACTGAGCTAAATGGTAGAGCTGCCAATTTTAAGGAGCGGAAGCTTATAAAAAATACCAATATGCCCGCTGACAAACCATCAAACAGGCAAAGCGTCAAAACAGGACGAAGATTGAATCGTACTACATCGGCTCCACTCGTCGAATGTGGCAGGGCATCAAAACTATTACAGACTACAAAGGGAAGCACAGCCACGAGCTTCCCAGTGACACGAGCCTACCAGACGAGCTAAATCACTTCTATGCTCGCTTCGAGGCAAGCAACACTGAAGCATGCATGAGAGCATCAGCTGTTCCAGATGACTGTGTGATCACGCTCTCTGTAGCTGATGTGAGTAAGACCTTTAAAACCTCTTAGAGATCGGGCTACTTTTTTCAACATTCTGTTAAAAATCGCGCAACATTTCAACGTCCTGCTACTCATGCCAGGAATATAGTATATGCATATGATTAGTATGTGTGCATAGAAAACACTCTGATGTTTCTAGAACTGGTTCAATGGTGTCTGTGACTATAACAGAACGAATTCTGTGGTCAAAATCGCCAGAAAACCTGGTCACTAAATCGACTGAGAAAAAATCAATCCGCCAGTCCATGTCTATTGGAAGGAAAAATACTTAAGGCTGAGAATACAGTTCCTATAGCTTCCACACGATGTCGCCAGTGTTGTGATTTCGATTCAACTAAATCGTTGGTCATCTGAGTAATAGCCACATCCGGTTGTCAAGTCCACAGCTGTAAACAATGGAACCGGAGAAGTTGACTACGTTTCCCAAACTTGTGCCTATTGAATACAGATCGCTCCGTGATCAATTTGATCATTTATTAACGTTTAGTAATACCTAAAGTTGGATTACAGAAGTAGTTTGAAGTGTTTTGTCAAAGTTTATAGGCAACTTTTTTAATTTAAAAAAATAACGTTGCGTTTAAAAAATGTGTTTTTACTGGATCTGACGGTCTTCATAAATTGACATTTTGGGTACACAAGGACCGATTTAATCGAAAAAAAGACCCAATTGTGATGTTTTTGGGACATATAGGAGTGCCAACAAAGAATCTTGTCAAAGGTAATGAACGTTTCATATTTTATTTATGCGTTTTGTGTAGTGCCGGCTACGCTAATTCCTTTGTTTACGTCCCCTTCTGGTATTTCGGCGTGTTGCCTGCTATCAGATAATAGCTACTCATGCTTTCGCCGAAAAGCATTTTACAAATCTGACTCGTTGGCTAGATTCACAACGAGTGTACCTTGAATTGACTACCCTGCATGTGAATTTTAATGAACGTTTGAGTTTTAACGAGTGCTATTAGCATTTGGCGTAGCGCATTTGCATTTATTGTTGGCAGGGGGTGCGGTTGCGTCCCTGGTGGGCCAGACAGGTTAAACAGGTCAATATTCACAAGGTCACAGGGCCAGACAGATTACCAGGACGTGTACTCCGAGCATGTGCTGACCAACTGGCAAGTGTCTTCACTGACATTTTCAACCTGTCCCTGACTGAATATAATACCAACAATAATACCAACATGTTTCAAGCAGACCCCCATAGTGCCTGTGTCCAAGAACACTAAGGGTGCCTGCCTAAATGACTACCGACCCGTAGCACTCACGTCTGTAGCCATGAAGTGCTTTGAAAGGCTGATCAGGCTCACATCAAAACCATTATCCCAGAAACCCTAGACCCACTCCAATTTGCATACCTCCCCAGCAGATTATGAAATCTCTATTGCACTCCAGCACTTCCCCTTCCCACTTGGACAAAAGGAACACATATGTGAGAATTCCATTCATTGACTACAGCTCAGCGTTTGACACATCGTGACCACAAAGCTCATCACTAAGCTAAGGGCGCTGGGACTAAACACCTCCCTCTGCAACTAGATCCTGGACTTCCCGACGGGCCGCCCCCAGGTGGTAAGGGTAGGTAACAACACATCTGCCACACTGATGCTACACCTACTGGAGAGCTCTTTGTCTAGACACATTCAGCATCGTTCCTCAAACCTTAGCCCCACCCATCTCTTTAATTATTCACGTGAGGCCATGTGGTAAACACACGCTATATCAAATCAAATCCAGGTTTATTTGTCACATGATAGAGAAGGTGTAAATAGCACAGTGAAGTGGTTACTTGCATAGTATCAAAAACAGAATGTGTCCAGAAAATAGTTTAGCAATATTAGATGACACTTACCTGACACACTTGTCTAAATTGATGGGTCATGTGAAGGAAACGCAATAACCACCCCCAGCCACATCTAGCTAAGTGGAAGGGTCACTATTGTCTAGACAAAAACACGTGTTCATGAAATACAATAGATGGCTGTAATCCCCCCAAGACACACCTGGCTAATTTGATGGGTCATGTTGTAATTCGGCCGAAGTGGAGTCTTTTGTTTAGACATGTAGCTAGCTAGCTGAACAATGAACCAAAATCCCAACTCATACTACTACCACCAATACAAACATTTCCATATCTGTAGTGTGAATCTGCAGGTAGCTGAAGCTAACAAACTAGGTTCAATGTTAGCTAGCTAAGGTTAGGCTATAACTAGCAATGCAAATGGACTTCTCATTCGAGTAATATTAATACACATAGCATATATGTAATGTTGGCTTCCTAGCTAATATTTGCTAGCTAGCTAACAGTACACTTTAACTTGAAATAAAATTTACTTTCTGACAAAATTAAAAACTTATATCTGAAAATGTAGCTAGACTCTTACTCGTTCATATACATGGATGAGCGCGTCACACAGACTGGAACCATCTAACTCTGTTCTGTTTGTAGCTACATCTTGTTTGGCCAGCGTTGTCAAGTCACTCCGGTTCACACTGACCATGGCATGTGCAGAAAGTAGCCCATCACTTTCTCCA
Organism: Oncorhynchus masou masou; assembly: GCF_036934945.1. Lineage (NCBI taxonomy): Eukaryota > Metazoa > Chordata > Actinopteri > Salmoniformes > Salmonidae > Oncorhynchus > Oncorhynchus masou. The sequence goes on from NC_088241.1 coordinate 71,396,570, forward strand.
ACTGCTCTGCCGCCTGCTACATTCAGGGCATCAATGTTGATGAGAAAAGTAGCAAAACTTTTGCAGTTCTCGATGACTAACATATCTTTAAAAACGGCGCGGTAGAAAGGACTGTCAACATTTAGTAAACAGCTCACGTTATATACACAGAAGCATGCTTACATAGCAGACCTATCAAAACTCATCTCCCGGCATGTCCGGCCCACCCATTATCTCAGCCAATCATGGATAGCGGGAAGGTTCCTGACTTTTTCCATGGCTAAACCAACTAGGCTCGTAATTTAACAATTTAATTTGTATTTATGGATTGAATACATGTTTGTTATTAAGGCACATGAACGTTCACATGTTCCAGAAGGCCTTTCTGCCAAAAAACTGGTTTAGATATTTTTATTTTTTATGTTTACATTCAAATGCCTTTTCTTCAAATGCAGTCGCAAAAACCATCAAGCGCTATGATGTAACTTGGCTCTCATGAGGACCGCCACAGGAAAGGAAGACCTGTGGTAAAAAATAAAGACAAACCCTTGAATGAGTAGGTGTGTACAAACTTGACTGGTACTGTATGTCTCCAACTCTAAATGACTCTAGTGACTCAAAGATAAAACCATGAGCTGAACACTGATGTTTTCTACTGTTGTTGGACTGTAAAAGTCAACTCAACAAAGCAAGCATCAACTGACCCAGAAAAAGGCCAGCTAGGGTGAATGGGTACAAATCTGATGGGGTCAAAAAGTTTGGTAGAGGTTGAACACTAAAGAAAAATAACAATGTCCTTAAAATGGAAATAGATGTACAAATGTACAAAACCTCTACAGGATTGGTGGGTCCCCCTCAGGACAGTTGAGCTAACATATGCTAATGCAATTAGCATGAGCTTGTAAGTAACAAGGACATTCCCAGGATATAGACATATCTGATATTGGCAGAAAGCTTAAATTCTTGTTAATCTAACTGCACTGTCCAATTTACAGTAGCTATTACAGTGAAATAATACCATGCTATTGTTTGTGGAGAGTGCACAATTATGAACTTGAAAAGTTATTAAAAAAACAATTAGGCACATTCGGGCTGTCTTGATACAAATTTTAACAGAAATGTAATGGTTCATTGGATTAGTCTAAAACTTTGCACATACACTGATGCCTTCTAGTGCCCAAAATCTAAATTGCAGCTGGGCTGGAATAATACATTATGGCCTTTCTCTTGCATTTTAAAGATGGTACAAAAAAATACATGGTTTCTTCTTTGTATTATCTTTTACCAGATCTAATGTGTTATATTCTCCCACATTCCTTTTATATTTCCACAAACTTCAAAGTGTTTCCTTTCAAATGGTATCAAGAGTACGCATATCCTTGCTTCAGGTCCTGAGCTACAGGCAGTTAGATTTGGGTATGTCATTTTAGGAAATCTGATGGGGTCAAAAAGTTTGGTAAAGGTTGAACACTAACGATTAATAACAATGTCCTTAAAATGTCGAATAGATGTATAAAATTAAAAAAAGTCAAGGATTTAAGAAATAAAATGTTTCTTTTTATTTTGAAGGGACAAACTGTAAAAAAGGACTTTTCAGTTAAAGAGTGACAATGAGAAAACAAAGCCGCTTGTGTGTCCTGTTGGTGGCAATATAAAACCCCATCAGGTGTCTGTCCTGTTGGTGGCAATATAAAACCCCATCAGGTGTCCTGTTGGTGGCAAAATAAAACCCCATCAGGTGTCCTGTTGGTGGCAAAATAAAACCCCATCAGGTGTCCTGTTGGTGGCAATATAAAACCCCATCAGGTGTCCAGTTGGTGGCAATATAAAACCCCATCAGGTGTCCTGTTGGTGGCAATATAAAACCCCATCAGGTGTCCTGTTGGTGGCAATATAAAACCCATAAAAGTCAGCAAATTAAGTCAGATAACAGAAGAATACATGTTCACTGTTCAACGTATAGAACAATCAGACAACATATAGACAGTATGAATGGGAGCATCATATGCATAACTCCTACACCCATCAAACTCAACTCAGGACCTCCAAGCCAGATCCACTGCCTTTTTTCATTGTTCCCCTCTAAATCAGGGACTGATTTAGACCTGGGTTACGAGGTGTGTGCAATTATCCTGTAGAACAGTAAACCAGCAGGCTCTGGAACTGGTAGGGTAAGAGTTGAATACCCCTGTCCTATAGGAGGCTCACTATAGGCTGGCTGTAGAACTGGTAGGGCGAGAGTCCTATAGGCTGTAGAACTGGTAGGGCGAGAGTCCTATAGGCTGTAGAACTGGTAGGGCGAGAGTCCTATAGGCTGTAGAACTGGTAGGGCGAGAGTCCTATAGGCTGTAGAACTGGTAGGGCGAGAGTCCTATAGGCTGTAGAACTGGTAGGGTTTACATTCAAATGAGCAGTCCTATAGGCTGTAGAACTGGTAGGGCGAGAGTCCTATAGGCTGTAGAACTGGTAGGGCGAGAGTCCTATAGGCTGTAGAACTGGTAGGGCAAGAGTCCTATAGGCTGTAGAACTGGTAGGGCAAGAGTCCTATAGGCTGTAGAACTGGTAGGGCAAGAGTCCTATAGGCTGTAGAACTGGCAGGGCAAGAGTCCTATAGGCTGTAGAACTGGCAGGGCAAGAGTCCTATAGGCTGTAGAACTGGCAGGGTAAGAGTCCTATAGGCTGTAGAACTGGTAGGGTAAGAGTCCTATAGGCTGTAGAACTGGTAGGGTAAGAGTCCTATAGGCTGTAGAACTGGTAGGGTAAGAGTCCTATAGGCTGTAGATCTGGTAGGGTAAGAGTCCTATAGGCTGTAGAACTGGTAGGGTAAGAGTCCTATAGGCTGTAGAACAGGTAGGGTAAGAGTCCTATAGGCTGTAGAACAGGTAGGGTAAGAGTCCTATAGGCTGTAGAACAGGTAGGGTAAGAGTCCCATAGGCTGTAGAACTGGTAGGGTAAGAGTCCTATAGGCTGTAGAACTGGTAGGGTAAGAGTCCTATAGGCTGTAGAACTGGTAGGGTAAGAGTCCTATAGGCTGTAGAACTGGTAGGGTAAGAGTCCTATAGGCTGTAGAACAGGTAGGGTAAGAGTCCTATAGGCTGTAGAACTGGTAGGGTAAGAGTCCTATAGGCTGTAGAACAGGTAGGGTAAGAGTCCTATCAGGTGTAGAACTGGTAGGGTAAGAGTCCTATAGGCTGTAGAACAGGTAGGGTAAGAGTCCTATAGGCTGTAGAACTGGTAGGGTAAGAGTCCTATAGGCTGTAGAACAGGTAGGGTAAGAGTCCTATAGGCTGTAGAACAGGTAGGGTAAGAGTCCTATAGGCTGTAGAACAGGTAGGGTAAGAGTCCTATAGGCTGTAGAACAGGTAGGGTAAGAGTCCTATAGGCTGTAGAACTGGTAGGGTAAGAGTCCTATAGGCTGTAGAACTGGTAGGGTAAGAGTCCTATAGGCTGTAGAACTGGTAGGGTAAGAGTCCTATAGGCTGTAGAACAGGTAGGGTAAGAGTCCTATAGGCTGTAGAACTGGTAGGGTAAGAGTCCTATAGGCTGTAGAACAGCGTAGGATGGGATATGTACCTCAGGCTTGTTGCATAATATCGCATTTTGTTTTTCTCCACAAAACCTTGATATTTGATCATTTCATTTACAATAGAATGTGATCTCGGTCACATCCAGACTATTTAGAGTACAATCATATGGATATTTTCTAATTAATTTTAGTTTAAGCGTCATTTTATAGTCCAAAACAATCTAACTGGTGAAAAATACTATACAGCAATAGCATTCATAATCGGCATCTCTATAAGTCATATATTAAAGATTTCAATATTTCTAAAAAAAATTATGCAATTTGTATTTTCTTAATAAAATAATTAATTTGTCAGTGATACAGATGATATACTTTTTCTTTCAATCTACATCAATTAGTTAGAAAATATTAGTGTGATTCTCTATGGTAACATTATAGGCAGAAATATCTATAGACCCATAGTACAAACAGCTCAAATGGAAGCACTGTGCTCAGGGATGGAAGTTAAATTACATATTCAGACTGGGCTAGTAGAAAATGTGCCAAAAACACAGGTACTGAGTAACAACAACATCCCTCGTTCTCTTATAGCCCAATGTCATAAATTAGATAACATCTGAAATAATTACAAAAAATGTAACCAAAATGTAATATGTAAACATATTAAAATGATACAAGCCCAGTCGAAAACATTTCCTGTTTTATCTATATTTCCACACTAGGAGGTTGGAATAACACTGTGGAATGATGATAGTGCCCTTTAAGTGTAAGAACGGTTTGAAAAGACCGGCTGAAATGTAAGCCTCTTTTGTTGAGATTGACTTTTGTCCTTCCATGGTCACCATGCAGTAAATGAGTTAATAGACCAATAAGAAAGAGTTCCAAACCTCTCTGCCAATAACAGCTAATGTTCTGTTTTCCCCTCCCCACTCAGACCACTCCCAGACAGCCAGAGCTACAATCTTGCCCTTTGCTAAGAATGCATTTTGTCCTTCTCTGTGACCATTTTAATTGACAACAATCCCAGTAAGGTACTTAATTATTGCCCAGAAATTATTTGATATTGAGATAAAAACAGCTGCATTGGACCGTTAAATCATTTTGCAATGGATTTAGCTTTTAAATAATCCCATTTTCCCCAAATCCCAACAATGTCTCTGAGCAGAGCAGGGATATTACGGATAAGGGAATGTACCTCAAGTGGCCCTCTATGTCCTAATAGTGCCCCCCGGGCTCCCATCAATGTTTTATTACCTTTAATTTAACCAGGCAAGTCAGTTAAGAACAAATTCTGATTTTCAATGACGACCTAGGAACAGTGGGTTAACTGCCTGTTCAGGGGCAGAATGACAGATTTGTACCTTGTCAGATCGGGGATTTGAACTTGCAACTGTCTGGTTACTAGTCCAACGCTCTAACCACTAGGCTACCCTGCCACCCCAATAGGGTGCCATAGGGCTCTGGTCTGAAATAGTGCACTATATATAGGGAATAGGGTGCCAAAGGGCTCTGGTCTAAAGTAGTGCACTATATAGGGAATAGGGTTCTTTAGGGCTCTGGTCTAAAGTAGTGCACTATATAGGGAAAAGGGAGCCATTTGGGACAAAGTCACTGATACCTAAAGTAAGATTGCATTTCCAGGTTATAAAAATCAAACTGCTGCTTGAACCTACGTTTAGCAGGCTTTTTTATCTGAAAATAAATTGAAAATCATAAAATAAAAAAACAAATTACAAGTAGAAGTCAATCATAGATGGAGAACCAGGAAGTCATGGTTCATCAATCATCAGTTTCACAGATAAAGTGCTGACCAAGGGGCTTACGGAGGGACTGCTGTACCATACCAGAGCCTTGGGCACCATTATGGGGGCCTCTAGCTTTCGGATGAAACACAGGGGTTGACCCCCCCCCCTAACTGGGTCAACTGGGACAGAGCACAGAGACGTAATGGGAAACGGGGTTATGAGGACATTGTGATTCTAGTGGGGGTTTGTCTGTGTGTCTGTGTGTGTGTAAACGTAACACAGTGTTTCAATGGCCACAACGGTCTGCTTCCTAAAGCTAGAAAAAGTCCCTGAGGTTGACATTCAGCAACGTTTAAAGATTCCCTACTGACCATGTCCCCAAACAGAACAGCAACTAGCACCAGTTACCCTCTGTGTTTCTGTGTTGTGTTAGTGTGGAGGGGCAGGCTTGGCTCCAGCACACGGCATCAGCGTATGGTCACAGATACATGACTCAGATTACACAATCGAGCGTTCACGTTTATGTTAGTCTCACATTCTTTTTTCCAAATTAAATGTTCACTGCCATTTCATACAGCAATAATTACCAACTGCTTTTGCTAAGATTTGGAAGGCAAGAACAGAATATCATTAACAATAGATAGGGGAGCGAGAAATCACAGCTTCTTCCAACAGCAGTGTACCTACCGTCCCCCCTAATTCACTACATAGCCCAGAACACAGTTGGCAGTTCAGGTCCGGTTGATTGTCTGAACGTTGCAGGGGGTTCTGGGACAGATTCTGACAGACCAATCAGAGACTCCAGGAGACAGGCCCCAGGGTCACTGGTCTGTGATTGGCTGCTGGGGTAACTCGGCAACTGGAAGTGAAAGAAGCTGTCCATGTGTTGGTATTCCTTCAGGGAGTTGTAGAGGGAGGAAGGACCCAGACAGAAACCATCAAAGAACTCCAGGTCAGACTCTGAGGACAGGCTGGCAGCGGTGCCATCTACTGAGGAAGAGGGGGTGTTGGGGCAGTCTACTGAGGAAGAGGGGGTGTTGGGGCAGTCTACTGAGGAAGAGGGGGTGTTGGGGCAGTCTACTGAGGAAGAGGGGGTGTTGGGGCAGTCTACTGAGGAAGAGGGGGTGTTGGGGCAGTCTACTGAGGAAGAGGGGGTGTTGGGGCAGTCTACTGAGGAAGAGTGGGTGTTGGGGACACTGCAGCCGCTGTGGTGGAACAGAGCGTTGCCTTGGTTAGCGTTATCATCTAACAGTTGTGTTATGGCCATGGCCCGGTTGTCTCTGTGAACCTCTAGATTGTTATTATCCTCTTGGAAGTCTGCCGTAATAAACCCTGTCAACATCCACGGCTGTTGCTGTAGACGTTGCTCGGGGCAGCAGCGGTTGTCATTGACAATGCGGTTGTTTACATTGTAGTCGTCGATGTCACTGAAGCTGAGGATGCGGCTCAGTCCATTCTCATCCACATCATCCAGCAGAGGGCCATCCTCCCGGGAGCGCCGCCCTAGCCCCACCACTGAGTATTCACTCCCCCCAGAGGAGGCAGAGGAGTCGGTCATGTCGCTACTACAGCTGTTCTCCCTGACCGCCGCCAGCTTTGAGATGAAGTGGAAGGAGGAGCGATTGGACAAGGGGTTGTAGTAGTGACATGGGGCGGTCTCTTCCAGGTCCTCTTCCTCTGGTCCAGACGTCTCCTCCAGTCTCTTCTCCAGCTCTAGCTTCATGATGGTGTGGATGTAGTGGGTCTGAACCCGGCTGGAGTTGAACTCTTTACGACCTTCCAGGTTACCGCAGCCATCCTTAGTGCAGCCGCAGGGAAATGACGAGTGGTCCATCTGGGGAGAGAAGAGGACGTAAAAAAAAATATATCAGGTTCTGCTTTGTCCCTGAGGGTTCAGAATATTATATTACAGTGGACAAATAACCAACTCATATTGTTATGAATATAAAGTATTTAAAACATGAGGTCAGTTTACTATTAACATTGAAGTTGAATAAATGTTCATATGTGAGTTTTCATTAGTAAAGTGTCTTACCTGACACTTGATTCCTGCCACGCTGCAGGCGCAGGTCTCTGGCTCACAGAACCCCTGGCAGTCACACCCACAATCCTCCCTGGACACTCTGAGCTGCTGCAGCTGTCTCTTCTCCTCCTTCTCCACCTTCACCCCCGCAGCCTTTAGCAGGGCATGTCTCCTCTTGGAGGGGTAGGGGTGGAGGAAGGAGCCGTCGTCTAGGTTACAGCTGCTAATGTCCATCGCGTCCTCTGGGATGTCGTCGACGGTGAGGCGGTCAGCCTCCTCTGACTCCACCGTGCCTCCCTGAGTCAGCTGGGAGAGACGGGGGATCATTGTGATACACGTATACATGTTCTCAGGAAGTTAGAATCAACTCCCAACTAGACATCACTACATTAGCTAACCCAGACATGGGGAACTTTGTGTCTCGTCTCCCTGTACTCAGTCAAGGCCTCAATACATACATCTCCCAGGTCTGACCTTCTGTTTGAGAGCATCCAGTTTCTCCTCTCGGAGGCGGTCGAGGAGTTTCTCCCGACGGAGGGTGTGTTGCTCCACAGCGTATTCATCCAGGGTGTACCTGCGGAGGGCGCTGTGGCTCTGCATCATGCCCAGGGAACAGCCCCCCCTACTGGGCACGCTGCTGAAGCCCTGGCACCGCGGGAACAGGAACACTGTCAGCATGTCAAAGGTCACGTTGCCCCGCCCGCCCTGCTCACACTTAGCCTTCTTCAGGATGGACTTAGCTGGAGAGACAGGAAGAGAAAGAGAAGAAAAGAGAGAGTGGGAGAGAGGGGGAGAGACTGGTGTTATCACACTGGTCAATCCTCAAGAGATTTGAAGAACAAGAGACATTCACAGTGTTAACTCACCTCCTGACAAGCTTTAATGCCATACAACTCTCATTCTGGGACCTCCAACTGCTCTTAAATGCTAGTAAAACTAAATGCATGCTCTTCAACCGATTGCTGTCCGTACCCACCCACCCGACCAGCATCACTACTCTGGACGGTTCTGACTTAGAATATGTGGACAACTATAAATACCTGGGTGTCTGGTTAGACTGTAAACTCTCCTTCCAGACTCACATTAAACATCTCCAATCCAAAAATAAATCTAGAATTGGCTTCCTATTTTGCAACAAAGCATCCTTCACTCATGCTGCCAAACATACCATCCTACCGATCCTTGACTTCGGCGATGTCATTTACAAAATAGCCTCCAACACTCTACTCAACAAATTGAATGCAGTCTATCACAGTGCCATCCGTTTTGTCACCAAAGCCCCATATACCACCCACCACTGTGACCTGTACGCTCTCGTTGGCTGGCCCTCGTTTCATATCCGTCGCCAGACCCACTGGCTCCAGGTTCTATAAGTCTCTGCTAGGTAAAGCCCCGCCTTATCTCAGCTCACTGGTCACCATAACAACACCCACCAGTAGCATGCGCTCCAGCAGGTATATCTCACTGGTCATCCCCAAAGCCAAGACCTCCTTTGGCCGCCTTTCCTTCCAGTTCTCTGCTGCCAATGACTGGAACGAATTGCAAAAATCACTGAAGCTGGAGACTCATATCTCCATCATTAGCTGTCAGAGCAGCTCACATATCACTGCACCTGTACATAGCCCATCTGTAAATAGCCCACCCACCCAATCTACCTACCTCATCCCCAATACTGTATTTTTTTTTTTTGCTCCTTTGCACCTCAGCATCTCTACTTGCACATTCATCTTCTGCACATCTATCACTCCAGTGTTTAATTGCTAAATTGTAATTATTCTGCCACTACGGCCTATTTATTGCCTTACCTCCTTAATCTTACATCATTTGCACACAATGTATATATATTTTTCTATTGTGTTATTGACTGTATGTTTGTTTATTCCATGTGTAACTCTGTGTTGTTGTTTTTTGCTCACTGCTTTGCTTCATCTTGGCCAGGGCGCAGTTAAATAAAGGTGAAAAAAACTAACAGGAACTGCAGTTCAAGTCACAAAGCAACTGCACTCCCCTCTATTGCCACTAGATGGAACCATGCATCAGATAACATGGAGGAGAGGCTGGTGAAACATCAGGACTGTTGAACAGAGTGACACCACAGAAGAAATGTTTTGAAAAGGAAACAGGTTGGTATTAGGAGGAGAGAGTGAGGGAGGGAGTGGAGGAAGGGAGACAGGGTTAGTAGACGGTCCAGCCATATGTTTCTATACAGACAGACAGTAGACAGTCCAACCATATGTTTCTATACAGACAGACAGTAGACAGTCCAACCATGTGTTTCTATACAGACAGTAGACAGTCCAACCATATGTTTCTATACAGACAGACAGTAGACAGTCCAACCATATGTTTCTATACAGACAGACAGAAGACAGTCCAACCATATGTTTCTATACAGACAGACAGAAGACAGTCCAACCATATGTTTCTATACAGACAGACATTAGACAGTCCAACCATATGTTTCTATACAGACAGTAGACAGTCCAATCATATGTTTCTATACAGACAGACAGTAGACAGTCCAATCATATGTTTCTATACAGACAGACAGTAGACAGTCCAATCGATGTTTCCTACAGGGATGTTTTTTTTCTATATTTAAGACATAAGTTCCTAACACCACCGAACATAAGTTCTTGGGGTGGCAGGTAGCCTAATGGTTAGAGCATTGGACTGGTAACCGAAAGGTTTCAAGATCAGATCCCTGAGCTGACAAGGTAAAAATCTGTCGTTCTGCCCATTAACAAGGGCGTCATTGAAAATAAGAATTTGAACTTAACGGAGTTGCCTAGTAAAATAAATAAAATTAAGTGAACATATTTTAAACACATTGTAATATATCTATTATATCTTTATTTGTGACAAATTTTACTTCACTACATTCATAAAGAAAATAATGTACTTTTTACTCCATACATTTTCCCTGACACCCAAAAGTACTTGTAAAATGGTCCAATTCACACACTTAACAGAGAACATCCCTCGTCATCCCTACTGCCTCTGATCTGGAGGACTCACTTAACAGAGAACATCCCTGGTCATCCCTACTGCCTCTGATCTGGAGGACTCACTAAACAGAGAACATCCCTCGTCATCCCTACTGCCTCTGATCTGGAGGACTCACTTAACAGAGAACATCCCTGGTCATCCCTACTGCCTCTGATCTGGTGGACTCACTAAACAGAGAACAGCAGAATCCCATAATCTATTCTCTAACCACTGGGCTTACATGGTAGGTGCTAACCTGCAATCTAACCACTGGATTTACATGGTAGGTGCTAACCTGCAATCTAACCACTGGGTTTACATGGTAGGTGGTAACCTGCAATCTAACCACTGGATTTACATGGTAGGTGGTAACCTGCAATCTAACCACTGGATTTACATGGTAGGTGGTAACCTGCAATCTAACCACTGGGGTTACATGGTAGGTGGTAACCTGCCATCTAACCACTGGGTTTACATGGTAGGTGCTAACCTGCCACCTAACCACTGGGTTTACATGGTAGGTGCTAACCTGCCATCTAACCACTGGGTTTTCATGGTAGGTTCTAACCTGCCATCTAACCACTGGGTTTACATGGTAGGTGCTAACCTCCCATCTAACCACTGGGTTTACATGGTAGGTGGTAACCTGCCATCTCACCACTGGGTTTACATGGTAGGTGCTAACCTGCCATCTAACCACTGGGCTTACATGGTAGGAGCTAACCTAATATAATATATGCTATTTAGCAGACGTTTCTGTCCAAAGCAACTTCCAGTCATACGTGCACACACCTGGTGTCCTGCTAGATTCTGGCCAGCCACAACATCACACACCTGCCTGGTGTCCTGCTAGATTCTGGCCAGCCACAACATCATAGATCACACACCTGCTGTCCTGCTAGATTCAGGCAGTGGGTTACGGTGACCTGTGACAGTGGGTGATGGTGCTGGTAGGTCAAAGTTTAATACATGGAATGGGGGGTGGTATATTGTATATCTTAAATGTATGCCTACATTCTGATTAGATCTGTTCAATATCACTTAACCTTCCATTTCTTAAACAGTTGTCTGGGACAGTGAGCTAGCAGCAGCTACTCTTCCTGGGGTTTATTATCAATCAACATTAGTTCCTGCCAAGGCAGCAGCTTCTCTTCCAGGGGTTTATTATCAATCCCTATTAGTTCTTGCCAAGTCAGCAGCTACTCTTCCTGGGGTTTATTATGGATCCTCATTAGTTCCTGCCAAGGCAGCAGCTACTCTTCCTGGGGTTTATTGTGGATCCCCATTAGTTCTTGCCAAGTCAGCAGCTACTCTTCCTGGGGTTTATTATGGATCCTCATTAGTTCCTGCCAAGGCAGCAGCTACTCTTCCTGGGGTTTATTATGGATCCTCATTAGTTCCTGCCATGGCAACAGCTACTCTTCCTGGGTTTTATTATCAATCCCTATTAGTTCTTGCCAAGGCAGCAGCTACTCTTCCTGGGGTTTATTGTGGATCCCCATTAGTTCTTGCCAAGTCAGCAGCTACTCTTCCTGGGGTTTATTATGGATCCTCATTAGTTCCTGCCAAGGCAGCAGCTACTCTTCCTGGGGTTTATTATGGATCCCATTAGTTCCTGTCAAGGCAGCAGCTACTCTTCCTGGGGTTTATTATGGATCCTCATTAGTTCTTGCCAAGTCAGCAGCTACTCTTCCTGGGGTTTATTATGGATCCCATTAGTTCCTGTCAAGGCAGCAGCTACTCTTCCTGGGGTTTATTATGGATCCTCATTAGTTCCTGCCAAGTCAGCAGCTACTCTTCCTGGGGTTTATTATGGATCCTCATTAGTTCTTGCCAAGTCAGCAGCTACTCTTCCTGGGGTTTATTATGGATCCCATTAGTTCCTGTCAAGGCAGCAGCTACTCTTCCTGGGGTTTATTATGGATCCTCATTAGTTCCTGCCAAGGCAGCAGCTACTCTTCCTGGGGTCCAGCAATACATTCACAGATCGTGTGCCCTCAAGCCCCTACTCCACATATATACAGTACACAACCCATGTGTACATGTGTGTATAGCGGGTATGCTATCGTGTGTGTGTGTGTGTGTCTCTCTCTCTCTCTGCGGATATTTTTGTGCTGCTTCACAGTCCCCGCCGTTCCATAAGGCCTTTTTTTATCTGTTTTTTTTATTTTATTTTACTGCTTGAGTCAGTTACTTGATGTGGAATAGAGTTCCATGTATTCATGGCTCTATGTAGTACTGTGGAATAAAGTTCCATGTAGTCATGTCTCTATGTAGTACTGTGTGCCTCATAGTATGTTCTGGACTTGGGGACTGTGAAGAGACCTCTGGTGGCATGTCTTGTGGGGTATGCATGAGTGTCTGAGCTGTGGTGCCAGTAGTTCAAACAGACAGCTCGGTGCATTCAACAAGTCAATACCTCTCACAAATGCAAGTAGTGATGAAGTCAATCTCTCCTCCACTGTGAGCCAGGAGAGATTGACATGCATATTATTAATATTAGCTCTCTGTGTGCATCCAAGGGCCAGCCGTGCTGCCCTGTTCTGAACAAATTACAATTTTCCTAAATCCTTTCTTTTGGCACCTGACCACACGACTGAACAGTAGTCCAGGTGCAACAAATCTAGGGCCTGTAGGACCTGCCTTGTTAAGAAGGTAGAAACTAGGACCTGTAGGACCCGCCTTGTTGATAGTGCTGTTAAGAAGGTAGAGCAGCGCTTTATTACAGAGACTTCTCGCCATCTTAGCTACTACTGCATCAATATGTTTTGACCATGACAGTTTACAATCCAGGGTTACTTCAAGCAGTTTAGTCACCTCAACTTGCTTAATTTCCACATGATTTATTACAAGATTTAGTGAATGATGTCCCAAATCAATGGTTTAAGTTGTTGAAATATTTAGGACTAACTTATTCCTCGCCACCCACTCTCAAACTAACTGCAGCTCTTTGTTAAGTGTTGCAGTCATTTCAGTCGCTGTAGTAGATGACATGTATAGTGTTGAGTCATCCACATACATAGACACTCTGGCTTTCCTCAAAGCCAGTGGGAATTCATTACTTTAAAAAAAGTAAAAGGGCCTAGAAAGCTGCCTTGGGGAATTCCTGATTCTACCAGGGTTATGTTGGTGAGGCTTCCATTAAAGAACCCTCTGTGTTCTGTTAGACAGGTAACACATTATCCACAATATAGCAGGGGGCTAGTAAAGCCATAACACAAGTTTTTCCAGCAGTAGACTATGATCGATAATGTCAAAAGCGGCAATGAAGTCTAACAAAACTGTCCCTACAATCTTTTCATCATCAATTTCTCTCAGCCAATCATGAGTCATTTGTGTAAGTGCTATGATTGTTGAATGTCCTTTCCTATAAGCGTGCTAAAGGTTTGTCAATTTGTTTACTGTAAAATAGCATTGTACCTGGTCAAACAATTTTTCCATAAGTTTACTACGGTTTGGTAACCGGCTGATTGGTCAGTTATTTGAGCCAGTAAAGGGGGCTTACTATTCTTGGGTAGCGGAATGACTAGCTTCCCTCCAGGCCTGAGGGCACACGCTCCATAGTCGGCTTAAATTGAAGATGTGGCAATATCGTCCTCTATTATCCTCAGTAATTCTCCATCCAGGTTGTCAGACCCTGGTGGCTTGTCATTGTTGATAGACAATATTTTCACCTCTTCCACACGTACTTTAGATAATTTGAAATTACAATGTTTCATAATTTCGTCAGTTATATCTGGATGTGTAGTGTCAGCATTTGCATGTTATGCCTACATTTGCTAATCTTTCCAATGGGAAAAAAAGTAATTAAAGTAGTTGGCAATATCATTTGGTTTTGTGATGAATGAGCCATCTGATTCAATGAATGATGGAGCCGAGTTTGCCTTTTTCCCCAGAATTTAACTTAAGGTGCTCCAAAGCTTTTTACTATCATTCATCATTCAATTCATAGTGTAGTTTATTTTTTTGTTGATTGTCTTGCTCCTCTTGCTGTGCTCCTTCGACTCTGCTGTCAGGTGGGGGAGCTCCGGGCAACACCGGCCAGTCGGGTAATAAGGTGGAGTTGCATCCAACAAGTGCAAATGCCATCAAGCCACCGGCGTAGAAAATGTAAACATTCCACTCTGCGTTTTCCTCAGTCTCTTACATAGACAGGCGACCTGCGTGATCAGTGAAGGCACCTCAACCTCAAGCCTATAATTCTCGGCAAGCAAACAATTACAGCATTGGAACTGAGGGACCTGGTTTGTCCTGAAACAAAACGTAGCAGCTCTGGAAACATTCATTTATTCATTCTTCAGTCAAAGAGGAGAAAACTCATCGGGGACTAACGAGCTTAATGGCTAACAGCTTAACATCTCTGTCAAGTCGACTTCAACATATCTGATAAGTGGGATTCTGGGACAACAAATAGCGGTCATTGCTGTTAAAAGCCGCGTCACGGAATCCATGCAAAAATAAGTTCTGTATTCATATTTAATGAATAGTGGTTTGTTTCAATCAAAAATAAGAAACCGAGTGTTTTCCAGCTGCGCACTCTGATGACGTGTTTTTTTCCTTCAGACTCCATGAAATGACTACCTCTTCCTAAATATTTGGTATTCACTGTAGGCCTTTATGGTCTCAAACTGGTCTTGAATGTACAAATAAATTAATTCATGACCTTTACCAGAGCTAGAACTCTGCCAGAGACTGTTAGCAGTAGCAACTGTTGTTTTCTCTGTAATTGATTATGGTGACTTGTTGTATATGCATGCAGCCTCCTCTGTCTTACAGAGACTGGACTCTGTTTATCATGCAGCCTTGTGCTTTATTACAAATGCCAAGTCACTTACCCACCATTGCACCTTGTACCAAATGGAAGGTTGGACCTCTATATGCACAGAAAGATACATTTGTACAGTGCCTTGCGAAAGTATTCGGCCCCCTTGAACTTTGCGACCTTTTGCCACATTTCAGGCTTCAAACATAAAAATATAAAACTGCATTTTTTTGTGAAGAATCAAC
Organism: Oncorhynchus masou masou; assembly: GCF_036934945.1. Taxonomy (NCBI): domain Eukaryota; kingdom Metazoa; phylum Chordata; class Actinopteri; order Salmoniformes; family Salmonidae; genus Oncorhynchus; species Oncorhynchus masou. The sequence continues at coordinate 71,411,838 of NC_088241.1, forward strand.
AACAAGTGGGACACAATCATGAAGCGGAACGACATTTATTGGATATTTCAAACTTTTTTAACAAATCAAAAACTGAAAAATTGGGCGTGCAAAATTATTCAGCCCCCTTAAGTTAATACTTTGTAGCGCCACCTTTTGCTGCGATTACAGTTGTAAGTCACTTGGGGTGTGTCTCTATCAGTTTTGCACATCGAGAGACAGAAATTTTTTCCCATTCCGCTTTGCAAAACAGCTCGAGCTCAGTGAGGTTGGATGGAGAGCATTTGTGAACAGCAGTTTTCAGTTCTTTCCACAGATTCTCGATTGGATTCAGGTCTGGACTTTGACTTGGCCATTCTAACACCTGGATATGTTTATTTTTGAACCAGTCCATTGTAGATTTTGCTTTATGTTTTGGATCTACTGAGGAATCTGCCCTACCACTGAGGAAGTACAGTTCCCGCTCAGCCCAGTCAAAACTGTTCGCTGCTCTGGCCCCCCAATGGTGGAACAAACTCCCTCACGACGCCAGGACAGCGGAGTCAATCACCACCTTCCGGAGACACCTGAAACCCCACCTCTTTAAGGAATACCTAGGATAGGATAAAGTAATCCTTCTCACCCCCCCCCCTTAAATGATTTAGATGCACTATTGTAAAGTGGCTGTTCCACTGGATGTCATAAGGTGAATTCACCAATTTGTAAGTCGCTCTGGATAAGAGCGTCTGCCAAATGACTTAAATGTAATGTAAATGTAAATCACAGTGCAGATGCATTTATACGGAGACTTGATTACACACAGGTGGATTGTATTTATCATCATTAGTCATTTAGGTCAACATTGGATCATTCAGAGATCCTCACTGAACTTCTGGAGAGAGTTTGCTGCACTGAAAGTAAAGGGGCTGAATAATTTTGCACGCCCAATTTTTCAGTTTTTGATTTGTTAAAAAAGTTTGAAATATCCAATAAATGTCGTTCCACTTCATGATTGTGTCCCACTTGTTGTTGATTCTTCACAAAAAAATACAGTTTTATATCTTTATGCTTGAAGCCTGAAATGTGGCAAAAGGTCGCAAAGTTCAAGGGGGCCGAATACTTTCGCAAGGCACTGTATATATATATAAAAAAAGGCACGTCGGCGCCCAAAAATACAGAATTCCGATTGTTATGAAAACTTGAAATCGGCCATTCCGATTAATCGATCGACCTCTCGTCCAAACACACCAAGACAGTCGTGAAGATGAAGAGGGCACGACAACGCCTATTCCCCCTCAGGAAACTAAAAAGATTTGGCATGGGTCCTGAGATCCTCAAAAGGTTCCACAGCTGCAACATCGAGGGCATCACTGCCTGCTCGGCCTCTGACCGCAAGGCACTAGAGGGTAGTGCGTACGGCCCAGTACATCAGTGGGGCTAAGCTGCCTGCCATTCAGGACCTCTACACCAGGCGGTGTCAGAGGAAGGCCCTAAAAATTGTCAAAGGCCCCAGCCACCCCAGTCAGACTGTTCTCTCTACTACCGCATGGCAAGCGGTACCGGAGTGCCAAGTCAAGGACAAAAAAAGCTTCTCAACAGTTTTTACAGGCAAGCCATAAGACTCCTGAACAGGTAATCAAATGGCTACCCGGAATATTTGCATTGTGTGTCTCCCCCCCCCACAAACACTGCTGCTACTCTCTGTTTATCATATATGCATAGTCACTTTAACTATACATTCATGTACATACTAACTCAAGACACCTGAAACCCCACCTCTTCAAGGAATACCTAGGATAGGATAAAGTAATCCTTCTCACCCCCCCCCCCTTAAATGATTTAGATGCACTATTGTAAAGTGGCTGTTCCACTGGATGTCAGAAGGTGAATTCACCAATTTGTAAGTCGCTCTGGATAAGAGCGTCTGCTAAATGACTTAAATGTAAATGTAAATTGGGTCGACCAACCAGTGCTCCCGCACATTGGCTAACCGGGCTATCTGCATTGTGTCCCACCACCCGCCAACCCCTCTCTTATGCTACTGCTACTCTCTGTTCATCGTATATGCATAGTCACTTCAACCATATCTACATGTACATACTACCTCAATCAGCCTGACTAACCGGTGTCTGTATGTGGCCTCGCTACTTTTAAAGCCGCGCTACTTTTCATAGTCTGGCTTTTTACTGTTGTTTTATTTCTTTACTTACCTATTGTTCACCTTATACTTTTTTTGCACTATTGGTTAGAGCCTGTAAGGTCCTGTATTCACTGCACGTGACAAATAACATTTGATATGATGTACAAATTACCTAGAGTAACCTGTACCCCCGCATATAGACTTGGTATCGGTACCCCCTGTATATAGCCTCCACATTGACTCTGTACCGGTACCCCCTGTATATAGCCTCCACATTGACTCTGTACCGGTACCCCCTGTATATAGCCTCCATACTGACTCAGTACCGGTACCCCCTGTATAGCCTCCACATTGTACCGGTACCCCCTGTATATAGCCTCCACATTGACTCTGTACCGGTGCCCCCTGTATATAGTCTCCACATTGGCTCGGTACCGGTACCCCCTGTATATAGCCTCCACATTGGCTCGGTACCGGTACCCCCTGTATATAGCCTCCACATTGGCTCTGTACCGGTACCCCCTGTATATAGCCTCCACATTGGCTCTGTACCGGTACCCCCTGTATATATCCTCCACATTGGCTCTGTACCGGTACCCCCTGTATATAGTCTCCACATTGGCTCGGTACCGGTACCCCCTGCATATAGCCTCCACATTGGCTCGATACCGGTACCCCCTGCATATAGCCTCCACATTGGCTCTGTACTGGTACCCCCTGTATATATATGGAGTCCTGTGTGGCTCAGTCGGTAGAGCATGGCGCTTGCAACGCCAAGCGTCGTGGGTTCGGGGCCACCCATATGTAAAAGTAGTGGCCCCAGCTGACTTGTAAGTCGCTTTGGACAAAAGCGTCTGCTAAATGGGATATATTATTATTATTATATAGCCTCCACATTGGCTCTGTACCGGTACCCCCTGTTTATAGCCTCCACATTGGCTCTGTACCGGTACCCCCTGTATATAGCCTCCACATTGGCTCTGTACCGGTACCCCCTGTATATAGCCTCCACATTGACTCTGTACCAGTACCCCCTGTATATAGCCTCCACATTGACTCTGTACCGGTACCCCCTGTATATAGCCTCCACATTGACTCTGTACCGGTACCCCTGTATATTGCCTCCACATTGACTCTGTACCGGTACCCCCTGTATATAGCCTCCACATTGACTCTGTACCGGTACCCCCTGTATATAGCCTCCACATTGACTCTGTACCAGTACCCCCTGTATTTTGCCTCGTTATTGTTATTCTTATTGTGCTACTTTTTATTATAGTCTACTCGGTAAAGATTTTCTTAACCAACAGTGCAGTTCAAGAAGAGTTAAGGGCTTGTAAGTAAGCATCACTTGTTGCATTTGGCACATGTGACAAATAAAGTTAGCTTTGATTTGAGATGGAGTGGGGGGCCGTGCAGGTAACCATTTAATGAACTATTTAGCACTCTTATGGGAGAAGCTGTTTAGGCGCCTGTCGGTCGAGAACCGACGCTTTGGTACCATTTGGCGGACAATAGCACAATCTATGGATTGGGTGGCTGGAGCCTATTGTTCAGCCTTTCCCGACACCGCCTGGTACAGAGGTCCTGGATGGCAGGGAGATCGGCCTCAGTGATGCACTGGGCCGTCCGCACCACCATCTGCAGTGCTTTGGGGTCAAGGTGGTGCGTTTGACATACCAAGCAGTGATGCACTGGGCCGTCCGCACCACCATCTGCAGTGCTTTGGGGTCAAGTTGGTGCATTTGGCAGTGATGCTGCCAGTTAAGACGTTCTCCATGTTACAGCTGTAGAACATTTTGTGGATATGAGGGCCCATGCCAAATCTTCTCAGTCTCCTGAGGTTAGTGGAGATTAGTGAAGGCATAGTGAAGGCATAGTGAAGCCGGAGGAAGTAGATTAGATACTCACTGTTGTAGTGTGTGTCTGGAGAGCCAGGGTTGCTGGATGTTGAGTCAAGGGTGTCTGAGTAGCAGCTCTCGCCCTCCGAGTCCCACCCGGAGTAGGCTGTGGACGACAGGGAGGAGGACGAGGAGTAGCACTGGTCCTCATCACAGACCTCCTCAAACTTCCTCTTCAGTAAACCGCTCATGGCTCTAGCTAGCATGGGCCTGATCTGAGAAACACAGGGAGAGGAGACAGGGTTATTAGCATGGGGCTAGCTAGCATGGGCCTGATCTGAGAAACACAGGGAGAGGAGACAGGGTTATTAGCATGGGGCTAGCTAGCATGGGCCTGATCTGAGAAACACAGGGAGAGGACAGGGTTATTAGCATGGGGCTAGCTAGCATGGGCCTGATCTGAGAAACACAGGGAGAGGAGACAGGGTTATTAGCATGGGGCTAGCTAGCATGGGCCTGATCTGAGAAACACAGGGAGAGGAGACAGGGTTATTAGCATGGGGCTAGCTAGCATAGACCTGATCTGAGAAACACAGGGAGAGGACAGGGTTATTAGCATGGGGCTAGCTAGCATGGGCCTGATCTGAGAAACACAGGGAGAGGAGACAGGGTTATTAGCATGGGGCTAGCTAGCATGGGCCTGATCTGAGAAACACAGGGAGAGGAGACAGGGTTATTAGCATGGGGCTAGCTAGCATAGACCTGATCTGAGAAACACAGGGAGAGGACAGGGTTATTAGCATGGTGCTAGCTAGCATGGGCCTGATCTGAGAAACACAGGGAGAGGAGACAGGGTTATTAGCATGGTGCTAGCTAGCATAGACCTGATCTGAGGAACACAGGGAGAGGAGACAGGGTTATTAGCATGGGGCTAGCTAGCATGGGCCTGATCTGAGGAACAAAGGGAGAGGAGACAGGGTTATTAGCATGGGGCTAGCTAGCATGGGCCTGATCTGAGAAACACAGGGAGAGGAGAGAGGGGTTATTAGCATGTTTACAATTAGCATAATCAGCATGTCATAACTGCAGTGGGTTGTGATTATGGTAATGATAATAGGCGTCCTACACAAAAAGGCCTCTGGGTTAATATAAGTCGCATTAAACTAACTTAACACATCATCTGATTATCTTAATATAAATAATATCCATAGCCTACAATAATAAAGCCTGAAACCCCCTGGTGGTACTCATGGGCATATGTTCTCTAATCAGAGCATAGGCCTAATAGGCTGGATTTGCTACGACCATAAACAGATGAGTGAAATGTACGATGGAAATTGCTGAGTGCAAGCTAGTTCTGTGCTGCCATGTGAGGCCCTGCAGAACACACCTCAGACACAGAGAGAGCGAGACGGGAGGTGAGAGCGAGAGAGCGAGACGGGAGGTGAGAGCGAGAGAGCGAGACGGGAGGTGAGAGCAAGAGAGCGAGAGAGCGAGACGGGAGGTGAGAGAGAGAGAGCGAGATGGGAGGTGAGAGCGAGAGCGAGATGGGAGGTGAGAGCAAGAGAGCGAGAGAGCGAGACGAGAGCGAGAGAGCGAGACGGGAGGTGAGAGCAAGACAGCGAGAGAGCGAGACGAGAGCGTGAGAGCGAGACAAGAGCGTGAGAGCGAGACAAGAGCGTGAGAGCGAGACAAGAGCGTGAGAGCGAGACGGGAGGTGAGAGCGAGGGGAGGTGAGAGCGAGAGAGCGAGACGAGAGCGAGAGAGCGAGACGGGAGGTGAGAGCGAGAGAGCGAGACGAGAGCGAGAGAGCGAGACGGGAGGTGAGAGCGAGAGAGCGAGACGGGAGGTGAGAGCGAGAGAGCGAGACGGGAGGTGAGAGCGAGAGAGCGAGACGGGAGGTGAGAGCGAGAGAGCGAGACGGGAGGTGAGAGCGAGAGTGCGAGACGGGAGGTGAGAGCGAGAGAACGAGACGGGAGGTGAGAGCGAGAGAGCGAGACGGGAGGTGAGCGAGCTAGCAGACGGAGGTGAGAGCGAGAGAACGAAACGGAGGTGAGAGCGAGACGAGAGCGATGAGCGAGACGAGAGCGAGAGAGCGAGACGAGAGCGAGAGAGCGAGACGGGAGGTGAGAGCGAGAGAGCGAGACGGGAGGTGAGGGCGAGAGAGCGAGACGGAGGTGAGAGCGAAGAGCGAGGGACGGGAGGTGAGAGCGAGAGAGCGAGACGGGAGGTGAGAGCGAGAGAGCGAGACGGGAGGTGAGAGCGAGAGAGCGAGACGGGAGGTGAGAGCGATGGCGAGACGGGAGGTGAGAGCGAAGAGAGCGAGACGGGAGGTGAGAGCGAGAGAGCGAGACGGGAGGTGAGAGCGAGAGAGCGAGACGGGAGGTGAGAGCGAGAGAGCGAGGCGGGAGGTGAGAGCGAGAGAGCGAGACGGGAGGTGAGAGCGAGAGAGCGAGACGGAGGTGAGCGAGAGAGCGAGACGGGAGGTGAGAGCGAGAAGCGAAACGGAGGTGAAGCGAGACGAGAGCGAGAGAGCGAGACGAGAGCGAGCGAGCGAGACGAGAGCGAGAGAGCGAGAACAGAGCGAGAGAGCGAGACGGGAGGTGAGAGCGAGAGAGCGAGACGGGAGGTGAGAGCGAGAGAGCGAGACGGGAGGTGAGAGCGAGAGAGCGAGACGGGAGGTGAGAGCGAGAGAGCGAGACGGGAGGTGAGAGCGAGAGAGCGAGACGAGAGCGAGACGAGAGCGAGAGAGCGAGACGAGAGCGAGACGAGAGCGAGAGCGCGAGAGAGCGAGACGAGAGCGAGAGAGCGAGACGAGAGCGAGAGAGCGAGACGAGAGCAAGACGAGAGCGAGAGAGCGAGACGGGAGGTGAGAGCGAGACGGGAGGTGAGAGCGAGACGGGAGGCGAGAGCGAGAGAGCGAGATGGGAGGTGAGAGCGAGAGAGCGAGACGAGAGCGAGAGAGCGAGAGAGCGAGACAAGAGCTAGACGAGAGCGAGAGAGCGAGACGAGAGTGAGAGAGCGAGACGGGAGGTGAGAGTGAGAGCGAGACGGGAGGTGAGAGCGAGAGCGAGACGGGAGGTGAGAGCGAGAGCGAGATGGGAGGTGAGAGCGAGAGCGAGACGGGAGGTGAGAGCGAGAGAGCGAGGGGAGGTGAGAGCGAGAGAGCGAGGGGGGATGAGAGCGAGAGAGCGAGGGGGTGAGAGTGAGAGCGCGAAAGTGAGAGAGCGAAGGGGTGAGAGCGAGAGAGCGAGAGGGGGTGAGAGCGAGAGAGCGAGAGGGGGGTGAGAGCGAGAGAGCGAGTGGGGGGTGAGAGCGAGAGGGGGTGAGAGCGAGACAGCGAGAGGGGGGTGAGAGCGAAGAGCGAGAGAGCGAGGGGGGATGAGAGCGAGAGAGCGAGAGGGGGTGAGAGCGAGAGAGCGAGAGAGCGAGAGGGGGTGAGAGCGAGAGAGCGAGGGGGGATGAGAGCGAGGGGGTGAGAGCGAGGGGAGCGAGAGAGCGAGGGGGTGAGAGCGAGAGAGCGAGGGGGTGAGAGCGAGAGAGCGAGGGGGAGAGCGAGAGAGCGAGGGACGGTGAGAGCGAGAGAGCGAGGGGGGTTGAGAGCGAGAGAGCGAGGGGGTTGAGAGCGAGAGAGCGAGGGGGGAGAGAGCGAGAAATCGAGGGGGGGTGAGAGCGAGAGATCGAGGGGGTGAGAGCGAGAGAGCCAGGGGGTGAGAGAGCGAGAGAGCCAGGGGGTGAGAGAGTGAGGGGGGGGTGAGAGAGCGAGGGGGGGTGAGAGAGCGAGAGAGCGAGGGGGGGTGAGAGAGCGAGAGAGCGAGGGGGGTGAGAGATAGAAATGCATTGCTTGACCTAATTATGACAAATGTTAAGAAAATGTTGAACAATGAAATAAAGTCATGACTTTTCAAATAGTTACCTTACACATTATATTGGCCGATATTTTGTTAGCTACGCTGTCCTTACGAGCCACATAGCATATCATTATAGCAGTAGCAGTATGTTAGCTAGCTACCTAACGTTAGTTGGCTACTAAATACATTGATCTTGTCAGTAGATTAACTATATGCTATCTAACTCCTCAATGTTTATGGACTTGATTATTCCCATCATTCTTAGTTTAGCTAAGTAGTACAGTCGTCTCAATCGACATTCACACTGGCCATCTACTCAGATTTCAGAACACTCTCGTCTGAGTGTACCAGAGAATAACTGATGAATTTACAAACACAACACCAGTTGAATATGGTGTCAGTAAACGTTGGCAAAAAAGCGTAATTAAAGTGTTGCCAGCTGCACAGTCGTCAGACTCCAATCACAAGTTATAGACTGTTCTCTCTGCTACCGCACGGCAAGCGGTACGGGAGCGCCAAGTCTAGGTCAAAAAGGCTCCTCAACATCTTCTACCCCCAAACCATAAAAGTGCTGAACAATTAATCAGATGGCCACTGGACAATTTACATTGACCCCTCCCTGTACACTGCTGCTACTCATAGTTTATAATCTATGCAAAGGCACTTCACCCCCACCTACATGTACAGATTACCTCAACTAGCCTGTACCCCTGTACCGGTACCCCCTGTATATAGCCTCCACACTGACTCTGTACCGGTACCCCCTGTATATAGCCTCCACATTGACCCTGTACCGGTACCCCCTGTATATAGCCTCCACATTGACCCTGTACCGGTACCCCCTGTATATAGCCTCCACATTGACCCTGTACCGGTACTTCTACCCTACTCTTCTACCCTACTCTTCTACCCTACCCCACCCCACCCCTCTACCACACTGACAGTGTCTGGCAGTGTGCGCTCTGACCGCTCAGAGAGCAAAATGCTCTGAATTTACAATAAAATCTGACAACGCTCTGACTTTACAAACGCCCAGGGCGTACTCTGGCACTCCAGATTGATTTCAATAACACACCCCAGATTAAATATAATAAACACACCTGAAGATGTAAAATGTCAAGCTAGCAATTTGTTATGCTAACAAGAGGTTGAATCGCAACAGCATCAACTTCCAGTAGACAGTTCAAAGAGCTAGTACGCTTAACTGAAAGGAAACTGTTCGTTTACAGTATACTAAAATGAACTAATAGTATATACACACTCATTAAGTATGTAGTATACAGTATGGGTATTGGAACAACAAGCCTCATCACTCACATCCAATTAGCTGAGACCAGGATGGAGAGGCCAGCACAGAGAGAGGCCAGCACACTCGCTCTCCCCCTTCCTTAGGAACACTGAGTCTCCTGAACGAGGGAACACTCGCTCTCCCCCTTCCTTAGGAACACTGAGTCTCCTGAACGAGGGAACACTCGCTCTCCCCCTTCCTTAGGAACACTGAGTCTCCTGAACGTGGGAACACTCGCTCTCCCCCTTCCTTAGGAACACTGAGTCTCCTGAACGAGGGAACACTCGCTCTCCCCTTCCTTAGGAACACTGAGTCTCCTGAACGAGGGAACACTCGCTCTCCCCCTTCCTTAGGAACACTGAGTCTCCTGAACGAGGGAACACTCGCTCTCCCCCTTCCTTAGGAACACTGAGTCTCCTGAACGAGGGAACACTCGCTCTCCCCTTCCTTAGGAACACTGAGTCTCCTGAACGAGGGAACACTCGCTCTCCCTTCCTTAGGAACACTGAGTCTCCTGAACGAGGGAACACTCGCTCTCCCCCTTCCTTAGGAACACTGAGTCTCCTGAACGAGGGAACACTCGCTCTCCCCTTCCTTAGGAACACTGAGTCTCCTGAACGAGGGAACACTCGCTCTCCCCTTCCTTAGGAACACTGAGTCTCCTGAACGAGGAACACTCGCTCTCCCCTTCCTTAGGAACACTGAGTCTCCTGAACGAGGGAACACTCGCTCTCCCCCTTCCTTAGGAACACTGAGTCTCCTGAACGGGGAACACTCGCTCTCCCCTTCCTTAGGAACACTGAGTCTCCTGAACGAGGGAACACTCGCTCTCCCCTTCCTTAGGAACACTGAGTCTCCTGAACGAGGGAACACTCGCTCTCCCCCTTCCTTAGGAACACTGAGTCTACTGAACGAGGGAACACTCGCTCTCCCCCTTCCTTAGGAACACTGAGTCTCCTGAACGAGGGAACACTCGCTCTCCCCTTCCTTAGGAACACTGAGTCTCCTGAACGAGGGAACACTCGCTCTCCCCCTTCCTTAGGAACACTGAGTCTCCTGAACGAGGGAACACTCGCTCTCCCCCTTCCTTAGGAACACTGAGTCTCCTGAACGAGGGAACACTCGCTCTCCCCTTCCTTAGGAACACTGAGTCTCCTGAACGAGGGAACACTCGCTCTCCCCCTTCCTTAGGAACACTGAGTCTCCTGAACGAGGGAACACTCGCTCTCCCCCTTCCTTAGGAACACTGAGTCTCCTGAACGAGGGAACACTCGCTCTCCCCCTTCCTTAGGAACACTGAGTCTCCTGAACGAGGGAACACTCGCTCTCCCCTTCCTTAGGAACACTGAGTCTCCTGAACGAGGGAACACTCGCTCTCCCCTTCCTTAGGAACACTGAGTCTCCTGAACGAGGGAACACTCGCTCTCCCCCTTCCTTAGGAACACTGAGTCTCCTGAACGAGGGAACACTCGCTCTCTCCCCTTCCTTAGGAACACTGAGTCTCCTGAACGAGGGAACACTCGCTCTCCCCTTCCTTAGGAACACTGAGTCTCCTGAACGAGGGAACACTCGCTCTCCCCCTTCCTTAGGAACACTGAGTCTCCTGAACGAGGGAACACTCGCTCTCCCCTTCCTTAGGAACACTGAGTCTCCTGAACGAGGGAACACTCGCTCTCCCCTTCCTTAGGAACACTGAGTCTCCTGAACGAGGGAACACTCGCTCTCCCCCTTCCTTAGGAACACTGAGTCTCCTGAACGAGGGAACACTCGCTCTCCCCTTCCTTAGGAACACTGAGTCTCCTGAACGAGGGAACACTCGCTCTCCCCCTTCCTTAGGAACACTGAGTCTCCTGAACGAGGGAACACTCGCTCTCCCCTTCCTTAGGAACACTGAGTCTCCTGAACGAGGGAACACTCGCTCTCCCCTTCCTTAGGAACACTGAGTCTCCTGAACGAGGGAACACTCGCTCTCCCCCTTCCTTAGGAACACTGAGTCTCCTGAACGAGGGAACACTCGCTCTCCCCTTCCTTAGGAACACTGAGTCTCCTGAACGAGGGAACACTCGCTCTCCCCCTTCCTTAGGAACACTGAGTCTCCTGAACGAGGGAACACTCGCTCTCCCCTTCCTTAGGAACACTGAGTCTCCTGAACGAGGGAACACTCGCTCTCCCCCTTCCTTAGGAACACTGAGTCTCCTGAACGAGGGAACACTCGCTCTCCCCTTCCTTAGGAACACTGAGTCTCCTGAACGAGGGAACACTCGCTCTCCCCTTCCTTAGGAACACTGAGTCTCCTGAACGAGGGAACACTCGCTCTCCCCCTTCCTTAGGAACACTGAGTCTCCTGAACGAGGGAACACTCGCTCTCCCCCTTCCTTAGGAACACTGAGTCTCCTGAACGAGGGAACACTCGCTCTCCCCTTCCTTAGGAACACTGAGTCTCCTGAACGAGGGAACACTCGCTCTCCCCTTCCTTAGGAACACTGAGTCTCCTGAACGAGGGAACACTCGCTCTCCCCTTCCTTAGGAACACTGAGTCTCCTGACGAGGGAACACTCGCTCTCCCCCTTCCTTAGGAACACTGAGTCTCCTGAACGAGGGAACACTCGCTCTCCCCTTCCTTAGGAACACTGAGTCTCCTGAACGTGTGCGGGAACACTGAGTCTCCTGAGCAAACATCTCCCCCTTCCTTAGGAACACTGAGTCTCCTGAACGAGGGAACACTCGCTCTCCCCCTTCCTTAGGAACACTGAGTCTCCTGAACGAGGGAACACTCGCTCTCCCCCTTCCTTAGGAACACTGAGTCTCCTGAACGAGGGAACACTCGCTCTCCCCTTCCTTAGGAACACTGAGTCTCCTGAACGAGGGAACACTCGCTCTCCCCTTCCTTAGGAACACTGAGTCTCCTGAACGAGGGAACACTCGCTCTCCCCCTTCCTTAGGAACACTGAGTCTCCTGAATCGAGGGAACACTCGCTCTCCCCCTTCCTTAGGAACACTGAGTCTCCTGAACGAGGGAACACTCGCTCTCCCCCTTCCTTAGGAACACTGAGTCTCCTGAACGAGGGAACACTCGCTCTCCCCCTTCCTTAGGAACACTGAGTCTCCTGAACGAGGGAACACTCGCTCTCCCCTTCCTTAGGAACACTGAGTCTCCTGAACGAGGGAACACTCGCTCTCCCCCTTCCTTAGGAACACTGAGTCTCCTGAACGAGGGAACACTCGCTCTCCCCTTCCTTAGGAACACTGAGTCTCCTGAACGAGGGAACACTCGCTCTCCCCTTCCTTAGGAACACTGAGTCTCCTGAACGAGGGAACACTCGCTCTCCCCCTTCCTTAGGAACACTGAGTCTCCTGAACGAGGGAACACTCGCTCTCCCCTTCCTTAGGAACACTGAGTCTCCTGAACGAGGGAACACTCGCTCTCCCCTTCCTTAGGAACACTGAGTCTCCTGAACGAGGGAACACTCGCTCTCCCCCTTCCTTAGGAACACTGAGTCTCCTGAACGAGGGAACACTCGCTCTCCCCCTTCCTTAGGAACACTGAGTCTCCTGAACGAGGGAACACTCGCTCTCCCCCTTCCTTAGGAACACCTGGGGGTGTTCTTAATGTTTTGTACACTCAGTTTATTTTCCATATTCTTCGCTTGACAAGCATTTCTGTTATTCCAACACTTGGCTCCCTGGTACACAGAAAATACCCGAGCTCTGAAGCAATCTTCCAGAAAATTGGAACGGAAATGGCGCCACACCAAATTTGAAGTCTTCCGACTAGCTTGGAAAGACAGTACCGTGCAGTACCGAAGAGCCCTTCCTGCTGCTCGATCATCTTATTTTTCTAACTTAATTGAGGAATATAAGAACAATCCGAAATTCCTTTTTGATACTGTCGCAGAGGATGGCTTTCACTTCAGCAATGATAAATTAATTAACTTCTTTGAGGAAAAGATCATGATTATTAGAAAGCAAATTACGGACTCCTCTTTAAATCTGTGTATTCCTTCAAAACTCAGTTGTCCTGAGTCTGCACAACTCTGCCAGGACCTAGAATCAAGAGAGACACTCAAGTGTTTTAGTACTATATCTCTTGACACAATGATGAAAGTAATAATGGCCTCTATACCTTCAAGCTGCATACTGGACCCTATTCCAACTAAACTACTGAAAGAGCTGCTTCCTGTGCTTTGCCCTCCTATGTTGAACAAAATAAACGGCTCTATCCACCGGATGTGTACCAAACTCACTAAAAGTGGCAGTAATAAAGCCTCTCTTGAAAAAGCCAAACCTTGACCCAGAAAATATAAAAAACTATCGGCCTATATCAAATCTTCCAATCCTCTCAAAAAATTTTTAAAAGGCTGTTGCGCAGCAATTCACTGCCTTCCTGAAGACAAACAATGTATACGAAATGCTTCAGTCTGGTTTTAGGCCCCATCATAGCACTGAGACTGCACTTGTGAAGGTGGTAAATGACCTTTTAATGGCATCAGACCGAGGCTCTGCATCTGTCCTCGTGCTCCTAGACCTTAGTGCTGCTTTTGATACCATCGATCACCACATTCTTTTGGAGAGATTGGAAACCCAAATTGGTCTACACGGACAAGTTCTGGCCTGGTTTAGATCTTATCTGTCGGAAAGATATCAGTTTGTCTCTGTGAATGGCTTGTCCTCTGACAAATCAACTGTAAATTTCAGTGTTCCTCAAGGTTCCGTTTTAGGACCACTATTGTTTTCACTATATATTTTACCTCTTGGGGATGTCATTCGAAAACATAATGTTAACCTCTTACACTTATGGTGGCGCTATTTCATTTTTGGAAGAAAAACGTTCCCGTTTTAAACAAGATATTTTGTCACAAAAAGATGCTCGACTATGCATATAATTGCTACTGTTCGAAAGAAAACACTCTGACGTGTCCAGAAATACAAATATCTTCTCTGTGCGTGCCCTTTAACGTGAGCTTCAGGCAAAACCAAGATGACTTGGCATCCAGGAAATGACAAGGATTTTTGAGGCTCTGTCTTTCATGATCTCCTTATATGGCTGTGAACGCAAGAGGAATGAGTCTGCCCTTTCTGTCGTTTCCCCAAGGTGTCTGCAGCATTGTGACGTATTTGTAGGCAGATCGTTGGAAGATTGACCATAAGAGACCACATTTACCACGTGTCCGCCCGGTGTCCTGCGCCGAAATTGGTGCGCAAAAGTCACCTGCCAGTATTTTTCCATGGGGCACAGAGAGAGAAGCAAGCTTCCATGAACTGCATGTCAATGAAGAGATATGTGAAAAAAAACCTTGAGGATTGATTCCAAACAATGTTTGCCATGTTTCGGTCGATATTATGTAGTTAATCCGGAAAAAGTTTCACGTTGTAGGTGACTGCATTTTCGGTTCGTTTCGGTAGCCAGGCGCAATGTAGAAAACGGAACGATTTCTCCTACACACAGACGCTTTCAGGAAACACTGCGCATTTGGTATGTGGCTGGGAGTCTCCTCATTGAAAACATCAGAAGCTCTTCAAAGGTAAATGATTTTATTTATTTGGTTATCTGGCTTTTGTGAAAATGTTGCGTGCTACATGCTACACAAAATGCTATGCTAGCTTTGCATACTCTTACACAAATTAGTCAATTTCTATGGTTCAAAAGCATATTTTGAAAATCTGAGATGACAGTGTTGTTAAGAAAAGGCTAAGCTTGAGAGCAAACGCATTATTTTAATTTTATTTGCGATTTTCAGAAATCGTTAACGTTGCGTTATGCTAATGAGCCTGAGGCTTAGTCACAATCCCGGATCCGGGATGGGGAGTTTCAAGAGGTTAACTTTCACTGCTATGCGGATGACACACAGCTGTACATTTCAATGAAACATGGTGAAGCCCCAAAATTGCCCTTGCTAGAAGCATGTGTTTCCGACATAAGGAAGTGGATGGCTGCAAACTTTCTACTTTTAAACTCGGACAAAACAGAGATTCTTGTTCTAGGTCCCAAGAAACAAAGAGATCTCCTGTTGAATCTGACAATTAATCTTAATGGTTGTACAGTCGTCTCAAATAAAACTGTGAAGGACCTCGGCGTTACTCTGGACCCTGATCTCTCTTTTGAAGAACATATCAAGACCATTTCAAGGACAGCTTTTTTCCATCTACGTAACATTGCAAAAATCAGAAACTTTCTGTCCAAAAATGATGCAGAAAAATTAATCCATGCTTTTGTCACTTCTAGGTTAGAATACTGCAATGCTCTACTTTCCGGCTACCCGGATAAAGCACTAAATAAACTTCAGTTAGTGCTAAATACAGCTACTAGAATCCTGACCAGAACCAAAAAATGTGATAATATTACTCCAGTGCAAGTCTCCCTACACTGGCTTCCTGTCAAGGCAAGGGCTGATTTCAAGGTTTTACTGCTAACCTACAAAGCATTACATGGGCTTGCTCCTACCTATCTCTCTGATTTGGTCCTGCCGTACATACCTACATGTACGCTACGGTCACAAAACGCAGGCCTCCTAATTGTCCCTAGAATTTCTAAGCAAACAGCTGGAGGCAGGGCTTTCTCCTACAGAGCTCAATTTTAATGGAATGGTCATATGGAGTGGGTCATATGATTGAGTGTAGTCTGGCCCAGGAGTGTGAAGGTGAACGGAAAGGCACTGGAGCAACGAACTGCCCTTGCTGTCTCTGCCTGGTCGGTTCCCCTCTTTCCACTGGGATTCTCTGCTTCTAACCCTATTACAGTGGCTGAGTCACTGGCTTACTAGGGCTCTTTCATACCGTCCCTAGGAGGGGTGCGTCACTTGAGTGGGTTGAGTCACTGATGTGATCTTCCTGTCTGAGTTGGCGCCCCCCTCCCTTGGGTTGTGCCGTGGCGGATATCTTTGTGGGCTATACTCGGCCTTGTCTCAGGATGGTAAGTTGGTGGTTGAAGATATCCCTCTAGTGGTGTGGGGGCTGTGCTTTGGCAAAGTGGGTGGGGTTATATCCTTCCTGTTTGGCCCTGTCTGGGTGTGTCCTTGGATGGGGCCACAGTGTCTCCTGACCCCTCCCGTCTCAGCCTCCAGTATTTATGCTGCAGTAGTTTATGTGTCGGGGGGGCTAGGGTCAGTTTGTTATATCTGGAGTACTTCTCCTGTCCTATCCGGTGTCCTGTGTGAATTTAGGGAAGCTCTCTAATTCTCTTTCTCTTTCTTTCTTTCTCTCTCTCGGGGGACCTGAGCCCTAGGACCATGCCCCAGGACTACCTGACATGACTCCTTGCTGTCCCCAGTCCACCTGGCCGTGCTGCTGCTCCAGTTTCAACTGTTCTACCTTATTATTATTCGACCATGCTGGTCATTTATGAACATTTGAACATCTTGGCCATGTTCTGTTTTAATCTCCACCCGGCACAGCCAGAAGAGGACTGGCCACCCCACATAGCCTGGTTCCTCTCTAGGTTTCTTCCTAGGTTTTGGCCTTTCTTGGGAGTTTTTCCTAGCCATCATGCTTCTACACCTGCATTGCCTGCTGTTTGGGGTTTTAGGCTGGGTTTCTGTACAGCACTGAGAGATCAGCTGATGTACGAAGGGCTATATAAATAAATTTGATTTGAGCCAACATTTTTTTTTTTTACGTTTATTTAAATAGGCAAGTCGGTTCAGAACAAATTCTTATTTTCAATGATGGTCCAGGAACAGTCGGTTAACTGCCTTGTTCAGGGGCAGAATGACAGATATTTTATTTTTACCTTGTCAGCTCGGGGATTCAACCTTGTGTAGCCGATGTGAAATGGCTAGCTAGTTAGCGGTGGTGCGCGCTAGTGGCGTTTCAATTGGTGATGTCACTTGCTCTGAGTACTTGAACTCGTGGTTCCCCTTGCTCTGCAAGACCCGCGGCTTTTGTGGAGCGATGGGTAACGATGCGTCGAGGGTGACTGTTGACGTGTGCAGAGTGTCCCTGGTTCGCACCCAGGTCGGGGCAAGGGGACGGGCGTAAAGTCTATATTGTTACACTTGCAACCTTTCGGTTACTTGTCCAACGCTCTAACCACTAGGCTACCTGCCGCGTATTTATGATTGATAAATAAGGACCCAGGCATCTTCAAATCACAGGCAGGGGACAGGGCTAGGAGGCAGGGGACAGGGCTAGGAGGCAGGGGACAGGGCTAGGAGGCAGGGGACAGGGCTAGGAGGCAGGGGACAGGGCTAGGAGGCAGGGGACAGGGCCAGCCAGGACACATGGTCTCACTTTACATTCTCCCATCCCCTTCCTCCACACTTCCTAAAAATGTAAACATAGCTGTGAGCGTTCCCTGGGGAGGGAGGAGGGAGGGGGGCAGAGCCAGCTAAGTCTATTTAACTTAAGATTGCAGTGAGGGACAGAAGGAGGGAGGGAGGAGGGAGGGGGCAGAGCCAGCTAAGTCTATTTAACTAAAGGTTGCAGTGAGGGACAGAAGGAGGGAGGAGGGAGGGAGGGAGGAGGGGGACAGAAGGAGGGAGGGAGGAGGGAGGGGGGCAGAGCCAGCTAAGTCTATTTAACTAAAGGTTGCAGTGAGGGACAGAAGGAGGGAGGAGGGAGGGGGGCAGAGCCAGCTAAGTCTATTTAACTAAAGGTTACAGTGAGGGACAGAAGGAGGGAAGGAGGAGGGAGGGGGGCAGAAGGAGGGAGGGAGGGAGGGAGGGGGCAGAGCCAGCTCAGTCTATTTAACTAAAGGTTACAGTGAGGGACAGAAGGAGGGAGGGAGGAGGAGGAGGGAGGGGGGCAGAGCCAGCTCAGTCTATTTAACTAAAGGTTACAGTGAGGGACAGAAGGAGGGAGGGAGGGGGAGGGAGGGAGGAGGGAGGGGGCAGAGCCAGCTAAGTCTATTTAACTAAATGTTACAGTGAGGGACAGAAGGAGGGGGAGGGAGGGGGGAGGGAGGGAGGAGGGAAGGGGGCAGATCCAGCTAAGTCTATTTAACTAAAGGTTGCAGTGAGGGACGGAGGGAGGAGGGAAGGGGGCAGAGCCAGCTCAGTCTATTTAACTAAAGGTTGCAGTGAGGGACAGAAGGAGGGAGGGAGGGAGGAGGGAGGGGAGCAGAGCCAGCTCAGTCTATTTAACTAAAGGTTGCAGTGAGGGACAGAAGGAGGGAGGGGGCAGAGCCAGCTCAGTCTATTTAACTAAAGGTTGCAGTGAGGGACGGAGGGAGGAGGGAAGGGGGCAGAGCCAGCTCAGTCTATTTAACTAAAGGTTGCAGTGAGGGACAGAAGGAGGGAGGGAGGAGGGAGGGGAGCAGAGCCAGCTCAGTCTATTTAACTAAAGGTTGCAGTGAGGGACAGAAGGAGGGAGGGAGGAGGGAGGGGAGCAGAGCCAGCTAAGTCTATTTAACTAAAGCTTGCAGTGAGGGACAGAAGGAGGGAGGGAGGAGGGAGGGGGAGGGACAGAGCCAGCTCAGTCTATTTAACTAAAGGTTGCAGTGAGGGACGGAGGGAGGAGGGAAGGGGGCAGAGCCAGCTCAGTCTATTTAACTAAAGGTTGCAGTGAGGGACAGAAGGAGGGAGGGAGGAGGGAGGGAGGGGGTCAGAAGGAGGGAGGAGGAGGGAGGGGGGGGGGGCAGAAGGAGGGAAGGAGGAGGGAGGGGGGCCATGGTGTCAGAAGGAGGGAGGGAGGAGGGAGGGGGGGGTCATGGTGTCAGAAGGAGGGAGGGAGGAGGGGAGGGGGGGGCCATGGTGTCAGAAGGAGGGAGGGAGGAGGGGGGGGGGCATGGTGTCAGAAGGAGGGAGGGGGAGGGGGGCATGGTGTCAGAAGGAGGGAGGGACGAGGGAGGGGGGCCATGGTGTCAGAAGGAGGGAGGGACGAGGGAGGGGGGCCATGGTGTCAGAAGGAGGGAGGGACGAGGGAGGGGGGCCATGGTGTCAGAAGTGGGTCATATTCTCCAGACTGACTGTCTACAGTAAATCTACCTAACAAACTGATTATAGGCAGAAACAATGGCTGAGGTTAATCCCTGCTTCCTAGTCAATCTTTATCAGTCTGCTAAACTGTCTGAGCGGCACTGGTCACACAGACAGAACGTGATGGTAGTACGAGCCCAGTCAGACAGACACACAGAACGGTAGTAGGAGCCCAGTCAGACAGACACACAGAACGGTAGTACGAGCCCAGTCAGACAGACACACAGAACGGTAGTACGAGCCCAGTCAAAGTGCACTTTGCCCCTCCACTCTCCTGTCTGCTGGTCTGTCCAGCATGTCCTCGGCAACTGATAACCCAGGGCTGTGTGGGAGTGTGTCTATACAGACTAACACGCTCCATCCAGCTGATATCTTGGAGCTGTGCCACGCTGCTGGCAGTGTCTCTGTCACAACTACACTCAAATGGATAAGGGCTGAGAGTCATAAACTGACAGGCCGGCACACACAGTGAGTGACGGGTTAAAAAACACAGTAATGGTGAGTGTGTGTTATCCTACTCAAGGTACACACACACACACCCACACACACACCTCACTCAAGGCTCTATCAAGTAGCAGAGAGAGGGAACATGTACCATTATTTTACCAGGTAAATTGACTAAGAACACATTTTCATTTACAGCAACGAACTGGGAAATAGTTACAGGGGAGAGGAATGAGTCAACTGGATGCTGGTGATGATTAGGTGACAGTGATGGTATGACGGCCAGATTGGGAATTTAGGCAGGACACCAGGGTTAAACACCCCTACTGTTACAATGAGTGGCATGGGATTTTTAATACTCCAAAAGACAGCACGTTTCTAATTTTGTCAAAGGTGATTGAATTTAAAGTTAAAGTGTACTGTTAGCTAGCTAACGTTAGCTGGCTGGTGTAAGAATAATGAAAATACACAATGCAGAGGACTAAACGTCAAGAGGGAATTAATGATCAATGGAAATAGTTGTCTTCTGTAATAGGGAATGAATGGGTCTGAGACACAGGAGGCATGTCAGTCCGGGACTCACAGCTACATGTGGGAAGTTCTCACTGATCCGAATGGTCTATACATTGGGCCTGAAACAGGATACTTGGCCATTGGCCCAGTTTACTGCAAGGAATTCTAATTGGTCAACCACAGGCTAGGGTTGGGTTATAAATGACATCCTGTTACTTTGTTCTGTGGAGAAGACATTGAGAACAGGGAAAACAGCCTTCCAGACAACAGGAAAACGCATGTTTTTTGTCCTCTAAACATTACATGTGTAGTCCAATGCAGAATAACCAATCCTTTAGATATTAACTAACAAGCAGTAATTGATTCAGCTTGACAGACAAATATTTAACAATAAAAAGGATTCCTTTGCACCAAGTGTCATTTGAATGTCCCCCGATTCCCATATAATCCAATGATGAATCAATGACAAGGCGAGAAACACACACGGGCCATTTCATTTGAATAGCGCAGCCTAATTGCTGATATCTGTCAATCATTATATCACGTCAGATTATCTGTGCCCAGCCTCCCCACATTGACCTGATCAATCCTCCTGATGAATGATAATTGCTATGACAACACATCAGCTGTGAGAGCTCGAGCTGTAGTAGCCAGGAGGCGAACTCGGGAATCATTTTAGCCTACTGAATACACTGTAGACAACACACCATATTACAAATACCCATTACAACCACAAAATCAACTAGGCTACAAAAACCCAGGCTGTATCACATCTGGCTGTGATTGGGAGTCCCATAGGGCGGCACACAATTGGCCCAGCGAGGGGGAGGGAGGGAGGAGCGAGGGGGAGGGAGGAGGAGGGGGAGGGAGGAGGAGGAGGAGGAGGAGGGGAGGGGGGGAGGAGGAGGGGGGAGGAGGGAGGGGGGAGGAGGGGGAGGGAGGGGGGGGGGGAGGAGGGAGGGAGGGGGAGGGGGGGGGAGGAGGAGGAGGAGGGAGGAGGAGGGAGGAGGAGGAGGAGGAGGGCGGGGGCGTCATTGATAAGAATTTGTTCTTAACGGACTTGCCCAGTTTAATAAAACATGTTATTTTATGTCCTCACCTGTCCTGCACTCAACCTGCTCCAATCACATGGTCTATTAACAGTGGCGTGCTCTGTCCTCACCTGTCCTGCACTCAACTCCAATCACATGGTTTATTAAAGGCCAAACACCAAACTTTTTATAAGTAGTCAATTAGTTTATCAACAGCTGCGATAAAACGTCAGATGTATAAAAATGTGAGTATCAACTAAATGAACCACTTCATTATCTACCCGATTATCATCATATTTAAATACCACAGCTTTGTCTGTCTACCTTCCCTTCTGCAACATTGTAACCAAACGAACATAACCAAATGATTAGCGCCAGTGCTGTTTCTGCTATGGTGAAAGAGAACATCCTAACTATTTGTCTCCACCCCCGAAGCTTTTACACATCAATTACACAGAACAGTGTTCAATTACCAACAGCGCCGCTACTCACCAATACTTCAGATATCAGATCATCATTAGTGAAAATATAGTCACAATCCTAGCGACACAAGTGCACTTTATCCTCGAACAGACCTCTCGCTTTTGTCTCGACTGTAGCAGAGCTCAGTGGCAGCCTTCCCCTTGTCTGAAACAGACCGCTCCGCAGCGCAGCCTCCTCGTCACTGGAAAAACCATGACGCAGCGGTGCCACAGGGAGGCTGGCTGCCCACGCTGCTTCCTGCCTGAGAGACAGACAGAGAAAGCTGCCTGGCAGAGAGACAGACAGAGAAAGCTGCCTGGCTCAACTGGACTATTTACATGCACTGTCTATTCTTCCAGTAGAAAACAAACAAATAGTTGAAGAACAATATTTAAAGTACATATTGGAAATGTGTTGAGGATAAAAATGTTTATGCGTACAATGGAAACTGTAGGCTACCCACAGTGTACAATGGAAATAGTATCAAATCCATTTTTATTGATGCATATCAATGTTTAGCTGATGTTATTGTGGGTGTAGCTTGTGTTTCTAGCTCCAACAGTGCAGTAATATCTAACAATACACATATCTAAAAGTTTTAAATGAATTTAGACGAGCAATGTCGGACTATGTATATATTTTAGTTCCAGTCAAAAGTTTGGACACACCTACACATTCCAGGGTCATTTTGTACTATTTTCTACATTGTAAAATAATAGTGAAGACATCAAAGCTATGAAATAACACATGTAACCAAAAAATGTGTCCAAAATATATTTTAGATTTGGGATGATTCAAAGTAGGGTTAGCTTGGCAGCAACGTCAACAAGAGTCATTTATTTTCACTCTTGACTGCTTTCACCCTGGCATTCAGTTCTTCAGTTTTGGCAAACCTCAGCCACCTGCTTCCACATTCTGCCACATTAGATCAAGAGGGTTTACTGAACACACAGCTGGTTAGCTGGGAGGCTGGACGTCTCCCTTGGCTGCTCGTGGGAGGCTGGACGTCTCCCTTGGCTGCTCGTGGGAGGCTGGACGTCTCCCTTGGCTGCTCGTGGGAGGCTGGACGTCTCCCTTTGCTGCTAGTGTGAGGCTGGACATCTCCCTTGGCTGCTAGAGGGAGGCTGGACCGTCTCCCTTGGCTGCTAGTGGGAGGATGGACCGTCTCTCTTGGCTGCTAGTGGGAAGCTGGACCGTCTCCCTTGGCTGCTAGTGGGAGGCTGGACCGTCTCCCTTGGCTGCTAGTGGGAGGCTGGACCGTCTCCCTTGGCTGCTAGTGGGAGGCTGGACCGTCTCCCTTGGCTGCTAGTGGGAGGCTGGACCGTCTCCCTTGGCTGCTAGAGGGAGGCTGGACCGTCTCCCTTGGCTGCTAGTGGGAGGCTGGACCGTCTCCCTTGGCTGCTAGTGGGAGGCTGGACCGTCTCCCTTGGCTGCTAGTGGGAGGCTGGACCGTCTCCCTTGTATGTCTCCATCGACATACTGCATCTTTCTCTACAACCTCACAGCTGGCCTCAAGACCTAAATCAATAACTATATCTCATCAGTTCATTGTACGATGCTAGATATTAATAGCTGTGTAACAGACTAATCACTTGATTATGTAGCAATTTCTTAAACTGACCAAGAATGTGAACTCTTTCTTCAAAGAAGTAGCTGGTGGGTACAGGGGCGTCTTGAGGGGTTCGTTTTGTTTCTGATAAATAAACAAATTGATGTTCTTGTCTGCATACATTGAAACCCAAGCTCAGGGTCATGAGATTTGACAATGTTAGGTATTAGCTATCTTCAACAGCATCTGCTCTTGCTAGCTAGCATTAGCTCATGCTTTCTACTCTAGTGCCAGAGTAGCTAGCAAAACTATTTTGATCTCAGTCATAGGTGAAGTTGTGAAATATAACAGCTAACAATAATCACTCCAAAACAATATAAATGCATGTCGCGCAGGAAAAACACCCAATATAATGTGATAAAGTTTAAAATAAACTGTTATAATAATACCACAATGGAAAAAGTCTGCCATATTTTCTGTTGATGTGACATCACTGATCTTCAGGTTGGAGAAGTTGGAGCTCTAGAAAAAGAGGCCCGAGTTCCTGAGTTGGATGACTGTTGAAATACATTTTTCCCAGTCGGAACTCGTTTTTTTTTCCAACATCCCAGTTGTCTTGAACGCACCATGATGTAGTAGTTGGAGAATGGAGGGGCCAATCATAAACCCCTGCTTCACCTCCTTGGCCAGGAGGGAAAAGACGACACATGGCTCATCAAGTGCAGATCAGAGGCCGCAGAAGTAGAGATGAAACCTGGAGAAAAACAAAATTTAGGCAGTCAAGCAAATATCCGACAAAGTAGTGGTCAGTGTTAAGGTCCAAGTCCACAGCCCTGGAGGTGGCGAGGTTGGCCAGCAGAAGGAGTGGGTTTCTGAGGGCAGAAGGTGGGGGCATGGGCACAACTACAAAATGCGCAGGAGCTTGCACCTCCGTTTAGAGGCGGTGAAGAAAGAAATGTTGTCTAGAAGAAGGAAGAGGATAGGGCAGAACAGCGAGAGGCAGGGCAGTCAGGCTGCAGGTGGTGGTTAACCAGATCCATGATGGTAGTCGTCCAACTCCTGGCAGTGAGAAGGATGCAGATGACCTCTCTGTAGTGGGAGAAAGCCATGCATAATTATGGTACAGTGAGAACCCTGGAGTGGTGAGGGTTAGTGGAGTGCAGGGGAACCTGGTTGAGGCCACAGTTGATGATGAGGGTTAAGGCCTGGGTGGGAGAAGGAGTGAGGAGAGCGGTAGGATTAACATCTGCACCTTGTATGATCTGCTGGCAGAAGAGACTGGAGGATTGAAGATCGGGGCGTTGGGTGGAGGATGAGCTGGGTTGGCCGTAGAGAGGGGGTGGTGGGCCCGGATGGCGGGGCTGGGCTGCGGCCAGCAGTGAAGACTGGAACCGAGAAGCAGTCGGGACAGGGTCGCAGCTTGGAGGGCGGCAGGCCCGTAACTGGCTGAGTAGGTGGAGATGTGTGAGGTTGTTGCTGGCAGAGAGAGAAGATGAGAAGCTGCGGTGGTGGTGGCGGGACCTGAGAGAAAGCGAAAGGTTGACACTGGCAGATAGAGAGGTTAAGCTGGAGAAGTAGTCACGGGGCTAGCGAGACCTGGGGGGAGGCTGTGAAGATTATACAGGACACCAGAGCAGGCTCCGGTGGAGATGAGATGAGATGAGCACATGAGAGGTGGGAGACAAGGGCAAGGAGGAAGGGAAGAAGAGTGGGAAAAGCTGACGATAAGGCAGGTAAGGGGTTGAGGGGGGTGTGAGGACAGAGACATGGAAGGCCCTTGGTAGCGGTTGGAACCATGGCATCCAGGATGTTTACGGGCTATGTCTGGGCAGAAGCCGTGTGTGGAACAGCTCTGCCTTGTTATTAAGATGGAAGCGGGAGCAGAGGGGAAAGGTTCTGTAGGTTGACGGGAGCACGAGCCGTCCCCACATGCGGAGAGGGGAGGCTGGTGAGCTCGGGTGGGCAGGGAGGTAAGAAATCGGCCTGGCCACGGCATTCTGGTTCTTTGTGAGGCCTGCAACGGTGGCGGGGCACCGAGACAACAGACCTCAGCCATCTGGTTAGAGGTGACGTGTCCCTGACAATGGAGAAGGGAGAGTCTAGAACTTGGTCTGAAAACATTTTGGAATTCGAGGCAGCGAGATCAATCTCAATTGTAAACAAAGTGAGTAAGCTAACTTAAGTAACTAGGTAAACTTTGAGTAGACCCTTCGATATATTGAGGCGTGTGACTCTGTCTTGCATGCGAGGCTAAACAGAGAGGCTCAATGACTTTTGTCAGGTTTAAGCAGGGTGGTAGTGGTGATTTGTATCAAATGATTTTTATATATTTTTTGGGGATACCTTAAGGGGTCTTAAACTTCAGAATCAAATAGCTAAATAATACATGGTATGACCTTCTTAAAACAATTCCATATGTTCGCTTAGTAGAAGCCAGGCAGGCAAATACTCCATCCCACCAAAACAGGCTAAAATGTTGAAACAGCTCTTACTCTAAAGGGGCGTAATAATACTGTTCACAATTCCACAGTATTAATCCAACCTCCAAGTGTAGACGACAACGACAGCCTAGTGGTCAGAGCGTTGGACTAGTCACAGAAACGTTGTTCGATTGAATCCCCGAGCTGACATGGTAAAGATCTGTCGTTCTGCCCCTGAACAAGGCACTGTTCCTAGGCCATCATTGAAAATAAGAATTTGTTCTTAACTGACTTGCCTAGTTAAATAAATACACTGCTCAAAAAAACAAAGGGAACACTAAAATAACATCCTAGATCTGAATGAATGAAATATTCTTATTAAATACTTTTTTCTTTACATAGTTGAATGTGCTGACAACAAAATCACACAAGAATTATCAATAGAAATCAAATTTATCATGGAGGTCTGGATTTGGAGTCACACTCAAAATTAAAGTGGAAAACCACACTACAGGCTGATCCAACTTCGATGTAATGTCCTTAAAACAAGTCAAAATGAGTCTCAGTAGTGTGTGTGGCCTCCACGTGCCTGTATGACCTCCCTACAACGCCTGGGCATGCTCCTGTAGAGGTGGCGGATGGTCTCCTGAGAGATCTCCTCCCAGACCTGGACTAAAGCATCCACCAACTCCTGGACAGTCTGTGGTGCGGGACATGATGTCCCAGATGTGCTCAATTGGATTCAGGTCTGGGGAACGGGCGGGCCAGTCCATAGCATCAATGCCTTCCTCTTGCAGGAATTGCTGACACACTCCAACCACATGAGGTCTAGCATTATCTTGCATTAGGAGGAACCCAGGGCCAACCGCACCAGCATATGGTCTCACAAGGGGTCTGAGGATCTCATCTCGGTACCTAATGGCAGTCAGGCTACCTCTGGCAAGCACATGGAGGGCTGTGTGGGCCCCCAAAGAAATGCCCCCACACACCATGACTGACCCACCGCCAAATCGGTCATGCTGGAGGATGTTGCAGGCAGCAGAACGTTCTCCACGGCATCTCCAGACTGTCACATGTGCTCAGTGTGAACCTGCTTTCATCTGTGAAGAGCACAGGGCGCCAGTGGCGAATTTGCCAATCTTGGTGTTCTCTGGCAAATGCCAAACGTCCTGCACGGTGTTGGGCTATAAGCACAACCCCCACCTGTGGACGTCGGGCCCTCATACCACCCTCATGGAGTCTGTTTCTGACCATTTGAGCAGACACATGCACATTTGTGGCCTGCTGGGGGTCATTTTGCAGGGCTCTGGCAGTGCTCCTCCTGCTCCTCCTTGCACAAAGGCGGAGGTAGCGGTCATGCTGCTGGGTTGTTGCCCTCTTACGGCCTCCCCCACGTCTCCTGATGTACTGGCCTGTCTCCTGGTAGCGCCTCCATGCTCTGGACACTACGCTGACAGACACAGCAAACCTTCTTGCCACAGCTCGCATTGATGTGCCATCCTGGAATAGGATGCACTACCTGAGCCACTTGCGTGGGTTGTAGACTCCGTCTCATGCTAACACTAGAGTGAAAGCACCGCCAGCATTCAAAAGTGACCAAAACATCAGCCAGGAAGCATAGGAAATGATAAGTGGTCTGTGGTCACCACCTGCAGAACCACTCCTTTATTGGGGGTGTCTTGCTAATTGCCTATAATTTCCACCTGTTGTCTATTCCATTTGCACAACAGCATGTGAAATTTATTGTCAATCAGTGTTGCTTCCTAAGTGGACAGTTTGATTTCACAGAAGTGTGATTGACTTGGAGTACATTGTGTTGTTTAAGTGTTCCCTTTATTTTTTGGAGCAGTGTAGTATTATATGCAGTATAATATACTGCATTATATATAACATGATATACAGCATTATATACAGCATTATATATATTATAATATACAGTATATACAGAATTATATATAACATTATATATATTATAATATACAGTATTATATACAGCATATACAGTATTATATACAGTATCATACACAGTATTATATACAGAATTATATACATATTATAGTATTATGTATAGTATTATATACAGTATTATATATAACATTATATATATATTAGAATATACATTATTAAATATAACATATATATATATATATATATTCAATTCAATTCAAGGGGCTTTATTGGCATGGGAAACATGTGTTAACATTGCCAAAGCAAGTAAGGTAGATATATATATATATATATATATAACATTATATATAGTATATACATAATTATATATATCATTATATACAGCATTATATATAACTTTTTATATAACATTTTTTATATTTTAATATACAGAATTATATATAACATTATCTATAATATTATAATATACAGTATTGTATATAACAGATCTATTATAATATACAGCTGAGGGCTGAGGTTCTGACTGGTTGTTCTAATAATGAGTACACAGGCTGGGCAGAGAGCTGAGAGCGGAGGTTCTGACTGGTTGTTCTAATAATGAGTACACAGGCTGGGCAGAGAGCTGAGAGAGGAGGCTCTGACTGGTTGTTCTAATAATGAGTCCACAGGCTGGGCAGAGAGCTGAGAGCGGAGGTTCTGACTGGTTGTTCTAATAATGAGTACACAGGCTGGGCAGAGAGCTGAGAGCGGAGGCTCTGACTGGTAGTTCTAATAATGAGTCCACAGGCTGGGCAGAGAGCTGAGAGCGGAGGCTCTGAGAGCGGAGGCTCTGACTGGTTGTTCTAATAATGAGTACACAGGCTGGGCAGAGAGCTGAGAGAGGAGGCTCTGGGAGCGGAGGCTCTGACTGGTTGTTCTAATAATGAGTACACAGGCTGGGCAGAGAGCTGAGAGAGGAGGCTCTGACTGGAAAAAAAGATCCAGGGAACAGCGGTGCACACAAATGTTTTCTTTCGCCTTCCAAGAAAGGGAGCTGTGTTGGAGAGGGGAGGAGGGGTGAGGAGGGGTGGGAGGAGGAGGAGGAGGGGTGAGGAGGGGTGGGAGGAGGAGGAGGGGTGGGAGGAGGAGGAGGAGGGGGGAGGAGGGGTGGGAGGAGGGGTGGGAGGAGGAGGAGGAGCAGGGGGAAGGGGGGTGAGGAGGAGGAGCAGGAGGAGGGGGGGAGGAGGGGTGGGAGGAGGAGGAGGAGGAGGAGGAGCAGGAGGAGGGGGAGGGGGGGGAGGAGGAGGAGGAGGAAGAGCAGGGGGGGGGTGAGGAGGGGTGGGAGGAGGAGGAAGTACAGGGGGAGGGGGGGGAGGAGGAGGAGGAGGAGCAGGGGGAGGGGTGGGAGGAGGAGCAGGGGGAGGTGGGGTGAGGAGAGGTGGGAGGAGGAGGAGGAGGAGCAGGGGGAGGGGGTGGGAGGAGGGAGGAGGAGGAGCAGGGGGAAGGGGGGGGAGTGGGAGGAGGAGGAGCAGGGGGGGGAGGGGGGGAGGGAGGAGGAGCAGGGGGAGGTGGGGTGGGAGGAGGAGCAGGGGGAGGTGGGGTGAGGAGAGGTGGGAGGAGGAGGAGGAGGAGCAGGGGGAGGGGGAGGGAGGATGAGGAGGAGCAGGGGAAGGGGGAGGGGTGGGAGGGGAGGAGCAGGGTGAGGGGGGGAGGAGGAGGAGGAGCAAGGGGAGGGGAGGGGAGGGGGGGGAGGGGAGGAGCAGGAGGAGGGGGTGGGAGGAGGAGGAGGAGCAGGGGGAGGGTTGAGGAGGGGGAGGAGGAGGATGAGGAGCAGGGGGAGGGGTGAGGAGGGGTGGGAGGAGAAGGAGGAGCAGGGGGAGGGGAGGAGGGATGAGGAGGGGTGGGAGGAGGAGGAGCAGGGGTAGGGGGGAGAAGGGGTGAGGAGGGGGAGGGGAGGAGGGGGAGGGGAGGAGGGGTGAGGAACAGTGGGAGGAGGAGGAGGAGGAGCAGGGGGAGGGGAGCCTCTGGTGCCTCGGCCACTGAATCAGGCCTGAATTCATTAGAGACATTCTCTTTAAAAGTGTGCCAAACCGTTGGCCAAGAGCACAATCATGTCCCTCAATGCTTTCCATCTGTGCAGCAAGAAAGGGCAGTGGCCACGGCCCCATATAAATGTAGGGTCATCATAAAACGTCTCCTACCGAAAATGACAGGGCTTATTGACTAGTATCAATTGCCCCAACATCAGCAAAAAGACCTGGAGGAAACATGTCATCAATGGCCCCAACATCAAATTAAATCAAAATCAAATTTATTTTATATAGCCCTTCGTACATCAGCTGATATCTCAAAGTGCTGTACAGAAACTCAGAAACTCAAACAGCAAGCAATGCAGGTGTAGAAGCACGGTGGTTAGGAAAAACTCTCTAGAAAGGCCAAAACCTAGGAAGAAACCTAGAGAGGAACCAGGCTATGTGGGGTGGCCAGTCCTCTTCTGGCTGTGCCGGGTGGAGATTTTAACAGAACATGGCCAAGATGTTCAAATGTTCATAAATGACCAGCATGGTCCAATAATAATAAGGCAGAACAGTTGAAACTGGAGCAGCAGCACGGCCAGGTGGACTGGGGACAGCAAGGAGTCATCATGTCAGGTCGTCCTGGGGCATGGTCCTAGGGCTCAGGTCCTCCGAGAGAAAGAAAGAAAGAGAGAAGGAGAGAATTAGAGAACGTACACTAAGATTCTAGCCAGATATCAATTACTCTAGCAAGCTATCAATTAGTCTAGCCAGCTATCAATTAGTCAAGCCAACTATCAATGAGTCTATGCGCCAGTTATCAATTAGTCCATGCGCCAGCTATCAATTAGTCCATGCGCCAGCTATCAATTAGTCTAGCCAGCTATCAATTAGTCTAGCCAGCTATCAATTAGTCCATGCCAGCTATCAATTAGTCCATACCAGCTATCAATTAGTCCATACCAGCTATCAATTAGTCCATATCAGCTATCAATTAGTCCATATCAGCTATCAATTAGTCTAGCCAGCTATCAATTAGTCTAGCCAGCTATCAATTTGTCTAGCCAGCTGTCAATTAGTCTAGCCAGCTATCAATTAGTCTAACCAGCTATCAATTAGTCCATACCAGCTATCAATTAGTCTAGCCAGCTATCAATTAGTCTAGCCAGCTATCAATTAGTCTAGCCAGCTATCAATTAGTCCATGCCAGCTATCAATTAGTCCATGCCAGCTATCAATTACTCCATACCAGCTATCAATTAGTCTAGCCAGCTATCAATTTGTCTAGCCAGCTATCAATTTGTCTAGCCAGCTATCAATTTGTCTAGCCAGCTATCAATTAGTCCATGCCAGCTATCAATTTGTCTAGCCAGCTATCAATTAGTCCATACCAGCTATCAATTAGTCCATACCAGCTTTCAATTAGTCAAACCAGCTATCAATTTGTCTAACCAGCCATCAATTAGACTAGCCAGCTATCAATTAGTCCGTACCAGCTATCAATTTGTCTAGCCAGCTATCAATTTGTCTAGCCAGCTATCAATTTGTCTAGCCAGCTATCAATTAGTCCATACCAGCTATCAATTTGTCTAGCCAGCTATCAATTTGTCTCGCCAGCTATCAATTAGTCCAATTAGTCCATACCAGCTATCAATTTGTCTAGCCAGCTATCAATTTGTCTCGCCAGCTATCAATTAGTCTAGCCAGCTATCAATTAGTCTAGCCAGCTATCAATTAGTCTAGCCAGCTATCAATTAGTCTAGTCAGCTATCAATTTGTCTAGCCAGCTATCAATTAGTCTAGCCAGCTATCAATTAGTCCAGCCAGCTATCAATTAGTCCATACCGGCTATCAATTACAATAGCCAGCTATCAATTACTCTAGCCAGCTATCAATTAGTCCATGCCAGCTATCAATTAGTCCATGCCAGCTATCAATTTGTCTAGCCAGCTATCATTTTGTCTAGCCAGCTATCAATTAGTCGAGCCAGCTATCAATTAGTCTAGCCAGCTATCAATTAGTCTAGCCAGCTATCAATTTGTCTAGCCAGATATCAATTCGTCTTGCCAGCTATCAATTTGTCTAGCCAGCTATCAATTAGTGTAAACCCTGTAGTAATCACGGACGACTTACTATCTGGGTCCAGGGGACCCGACCTCCAGAGGCCGCCATGGATTTTGTTAGATAATCTCACTCTGATATCATAGGAATATGGCATCCTGGCAAAATGGTAAGAACTACAGGGGATTAACTTTAAAGCTGCACATTTGTCTCTCTGCCATCTAGAAGGATCCACTGAAATGTTTTGGTAGGGACACAGACACACACACACACACAGACACACACACACAGACACACACAGACACAGACACACACACACAGAGAGTATGTTAGAGGAAACCCCCAGACATAGAGCGGCAGCCCGTACATTACGACCAAGTTAGGATGTGAAAAGAACCATTGGAAACAGCCAGTATCTGCTTTCACAGAAAACAGCACCATGACAACACTTGTCTAAAACATCTTTAATGAATGATTCCCCTTGCAGTACAACCATAAACCCTTTATAATCATATCAACACAGCAATAAGAGATATTAAACACTTCCACCAGAAATACTCTGAGGGGGGATAAAAACAGATGTTTACAACGGGTTTTAATGTCACCTGCATAAGTACAGTGAAATGCCTTCCTTGAAGAACAAAACTCAACAATGCAGTAATCAATATCAATGGATAACAAGGTAGAACAAACACACAAGATATAAGAAGAAGAACACGAGAAAGGAAGAAGCTACTGTACAGTTTATACAGGGTCAGTACCATATTAACAATGTACAGGGATACTGGAGTGATGGAGGTAGATATGTATAGGGGGAAGGAGACAGGGATACTGGAGTGATGGAGGTAGATATGTATAGGGGTAAGGGGACAGGGATACCGGAGTGATGGAGGTAGATATGTATAGGGGGGAGGTGACTATATACAGGGTCAGTACCATATTAACAATGTACAGGGATACTGGAGTGATGGAGGTAGATATGTATAGGGGTAAGGGGACAGGGATACCGGAGTGATGGAGGTAGATATGTATAGGGGTAAGGTGACTATATACAGGGTCAGTACCATATTAACAATGTACAGGGATACTGGAGTGATGGAGGTAGATATGTATAGGGGGAAGGTGACTATATACAGGGTCAGTACCATATTAACAATGTACAGGGGTACTGGAGTGATGGAGGTAGATATGTATAGGGGGAAGGAGACAGGGATACTGGAGTGATGGAGGTAGATATGTATAGGGGGAAGGAGACAGGGATACTGGAGTGATGGAGGTAGATATGTATAGGGGTAAGGTGACAGGGATACTGGAGTGATGGAGGTAGATATGTATAGGGGTAAGGGGACAGGGATACTGGAGTGATGGAGGTAGATATGTATAGGGGGAAGGAGACAGGGATACTGGAGTGATGGAGGTAGATATGTACAGGGGGAAGGTGACTATATACAGGATCAGTACCATATTAACAATGTACAGGGATACTGGAGTGATGGAGGTAGATATGTATAGGGGGAAGGAGACAGGGATACTGGAGTGATGGAGGTAGATATGTATAGGGGTAAGGGGACAGGGATACTGGAGTGATGGAGGTAGATATGTATAGGGGGAAGGAGACAGGGATACTGGAGTGATGGAGGTAGATATGTATAGGGGGAAGGAGACTATATACAGGGTCAGTACCATGTTAACAATGTACAGGGATACTGGAGTGATGGAGGTAGATATGTATAGGGGTAAGGGGACAGGGATACCGGAGTGATGGAGGTAGATATGTATAGGGGTAAGGTGACTATATACAGGGTCAGTACCATATTAACAATGTACAGGGGTACTGGAGTGATGGAGGTAGATATGTATAGGGGTAAGGTGACTATATACAGGGTCAGTACCATATTAACAATGTACAGGGATACTGGAGTGATGGAGGTAGATATGTATAGGGGGAAGGTGACTATATACAGGGTCAGTACCATATTAACAATGTACAGGGGCACTGGAGTGATGGAGGTAGATATGTATAGGGGGAAGGAGACAGGGATACTGGAGTGATGGAGGTAGATATGTATAGGGGGAAGGAGACAGGGATACTGGAGTGATGGAGGTAGATATGTAGAGGGGGAAGGGGACAGGGATACTGGAGTGATTGAGTTAGATATGTATAGGGGGAAGGAGACAGGGATACTGGAGTGATGGAGGTAGATATGTATAGGGGGAAGGAGACAGGGATACTGGAGTGATGGAGGTAGATAGGTATAGGGGGAAGGAGACAGGGATACTGGAGTGATGGAGGTAGATATGTATAGGGGTAAGGTGACTATATACAGGGTCAGTACCATATTAACAATGTACAGGGATACTGGAGTGATGGAGGTAGATATGTATAGGGGTAAGGGGACAGGGATACTGGAGTGATGGAGGTAGATATGTACAGGGGGAAGGTGACTATATACAGGGTCAGTACCATGTTAACAATGTACAGGGATACTGGAGTGATGGAGGTAGATATGTAGAGGGGGAAGGGGACAGGGATACTGGAGTGATGGAGGTAGATATGTATAGGGGGAAGGAGACAGGGATACTGGAGTGATGGAGGTAGATATGTACAGGGGGAAGGAGACAGGGATACTGGAGTGATGGAGGTAGATATGTATAGGGGGAAGGAGACAGGGATACTGGAGTGATGGAGGTAGATATGTATAGGGGGAAGGTGACTATATACAGGGTCAGTACCATATTAACAATGTACAGGGATACTGGAGTGATGGAGGTAGATATGTATAGGGGTAAGGGGACAGGGATACTGGAGTGATGGAGGTAGATATGTATAGGGGGAAGGAGACAGGGATACTGGAGTGATGGAGGTAGATATGTATAGGGGGAAGGTGACTATATACATGGTCAGTACCATATTAACAATGTACAGTGATACTGGAGTGATGGAGGTAGATATGTATAGGGGGAAGGAGACAGGGATACTGGAGTGATGGAGGTAGATATGTGTAGGGGTAAGGTGACTATATACAGGTTCAGTACCATATTAACAATGTACAGGGATACTGGAGTGATGGAGGTAGATATGTATAGGAGTAAGGGGACAGGGACACTGGAGTGATGGAGTTAGATATGTATAGGGGTAAGGGGACAGGGATACTGGAGTGATGGTGGTAGATATGTATAGGGGTAAGGGGACAGGGATACTGGAGTGATGGAGGTAGATATGTACAGGGGGAAGGTGACTATATACAGGGTCAGTACCATATTAACAATGTACAGGGGTACTGGAGTGATGGAGGTAGATATGTATAGGGGGAAGGAGGCAGGGATACTGGAGTGATGGAGGTAGATATGTATAGGGGGAAGGAGACAGGGATACTGGAGTGATGGAGGTAGATATGTATAGGGGGAAGGTGACTATATACAGGGTCAGTACCATATTAACAATGTACAGGTATACTGGAGTGATGGAGGTAGATATGTATAGGGGGAAGGAGACAGGGATACTGGAGTGATGGAGGTAGATATGTATAGGGGGAAGGAGACAGGGATACTGGAGTGATGGAGGTAGATATGTATAGGGGTAAGGTGACTATATACAGGGTCAGTACCATATTAACAATGTACAGGTATACTGGAGTGATGGAGGTAGATATGTATAGGGGGAAGGAGACAGGGATACTGGAGTGATGGAGGTAGATATGTATAGGGGGAAGGAGACAGGGATACTGGAGTGATGGAGGTAGATATGTACAGGGGGAAGGTGACTATATACAGGGTCAGTACCATATTAACAATGTACAGGGATCCTGGAGTGATGGAGGTAGATATGTAGAGGGGGAAGGTGACTTCATAAATTAACACTGTAAAGAAACAGGGTTCAGAACCCATTTTGAGTTAACACTGACACTGTGTGTTCTGTTCTGTGTATTTTGTTCCTGTGTGTTCTGTGTGTTCTGTTCCTGTGTATTCTGTTCCTGTGTGTTCCTGTGTATTCTGTTCCTTTGTGTTCTGTTCCTGTGTGTTCTGTGTGTTCTGTTCCTGTGTGTTCTGTTCCTGTGTGTTCTGTCTGTTCTGTTCCTGTGTGTTCTGTTCCTGTGTGTTCTGTCTGTTCTGTTCCTGTGTGTTCTGTTCCTGTGTGTTCTGTTCCTGTGTGTTCTGTTCCTGTGTATTTTGTTCCTGTGTGTTCTGTGTGTTCTGTTCCTGTGTATTCTGTTCCTGTGTGTTCTGTTCCTGTGTATTCTGTTCCTTTGTGTTCTGTTCCTGTGTGTTCTGTTCCTGTGTATTTTGTTCCTGTGTGTTCTGTGTGTTCTGTTCCTGTGTATTCTGTTCCTGTGTGTTCTGTTCCTGTGTATTCTGTTCCTTTGTGTTCTGTGTAATCTGTTCCTGTGTATTCTGTTCCTGTGTGTTCTGTTCCTGTGTGTTCTGTTCCTGTGTGTTCTGTTCCTGTGTGTTCTGTTCCTGTGTGTTCTGTTCCTGTGTGTTCTGTTCCTGTGTGTTCTGTTCCTGTGTAATCTGTTCCTGCGTGTTCTGTTCTGTGTATTCTGTTCCTGTGGGTTCTGTTTCTCTCACACATGAGTCATCATTTCTCCTTCATGATCCTCATCTCTTCTCCAGCCACGTGATGTCACAGCTAGGCAACACAGGAACTGGAACACCTCCAATGTTCATTCTCCTGTCTCCGTCTTACACACGCACACAAAAGAGAACTGTTGTCTCCAGTTGAATGGTTGTGTCCTGTCCCTCCCGTCTCCGTCTCTAATCCCACAGAGATAACCTCAGGGACAGGAAACAGCCACCCAGTTTTCCATTGTAGAGAAATGACAGCCGGACGTTGATGTTGTATATGTAGGCAGTATAAAAGGACTGTGGAGATCTCTATTTCTCTCATTCTTTCCAGCAGCTCCTCTTCAGTTTGTGTTCCCTGAAACCAGTGTCAGCAGCAGATGTCTGTTCTAACCAAACTGCTGCTACAAGGGCTGCCACTCCTATATCCCCGTGTATTACTGGAGCCTCTGCAGAAACAGTGCACTGTAGATAGATTGACTTTAGCCTCAGAGGGAGAAGGGGCAACTTAAAACTGAGATATAACTCCACTTCAGTGGTGTGATGTGGGAGTAATAAACGTGGTCATTTAATGATGCGTGGTTGAATGACGATCCCTGCAGTAGGACGGGGACACCAAGCGTAGGTTGTCCATAATATCCAGTCTCTAACAGACACATAGGATTTGTTAGGAATATGATAACACACAGCTAAGGCTGTGCACCAGAGCTCCAGTGCTCCCCCACAGCCCGGTCCTTCAGGTGCCTCCTCCTAACACCAAGCCTCCTGAAGGTCTCCCCAGCCTGGTGTGTCCTGTGGCAGCCCCACGCACCAGGATGTCTCTCTGTCTCCTCCCTACAGGAGCTCCCGCCTGTCCGGCGCTACCGGAGTCTCCCGCCTGTCCGGCGCGGCCGGAGTCTCCCGCCTGTCCGGCGCGGCCGGAGTCATCCTTCACCCCGGCGCTACCGGAATCTCCCGTCCGTCCGGCGCTGCCGGGATCTCCCGTCCGTTCGGCGCTGCCGGGATCTCCCGTCCGTTTGGAACCCATTTCTAGGGTCCCAGTCCGAGGTCGGAGGCGAGGGTCGCCGTGTTTAGGAGGCCACGGAGGCGGACAATGAGGCGGAGAAAGACTGTACTTTTTAATTACTGTTTATATATATACCCCCCCCCCCCACAACTTTTTCACTCCGGACGCTTTATCTGGACACGATTCGTCAGGACCTCCAACAGCCGAAGCTAACTAGTAACATCAACATGATGCCTTCTAATTGCAGTCGCTGTACTCGCCTTATGGCGACGATAGCTGTGCTACAAGCCCGGCTTCAGACACAATCGCTAGGCAAGGGTGATTTCAGTGTAGGAAAGGATGAAACAGCGTCTGTGCCACCAGTAAGTACAGATAGTAGTATAAATCCCCTGGCACAGTCCCCGCAGCCGGACAACTTTCTCACGGTTTCTGGAAGGAAATGCTGTAGGAACGCTCAACCGGTGTCGCTCATTCAGGTGACAGAAACTTTCAACCGGTTTTCCCCATTAAGCAGCGAGTCGGAGTCAGAGGCCGAGTCTTCTCTGGTCTTTACTCCTCCCGTTACGGGGTCTGAGACGCCGAAGCTTCCCACCATTAGCTCTGACTAATTGAAAACTCTAGTCATTGGCGACTCCATTACCCGCAGTATTAGACTTAAAACGAATTATCCAGCGATCATACACTGTTTACCGGGGGGCAGGGCTACCGACGTTAAGGCTAATCTGAAGATGGTGCTGGCTAAAGCTAAAACTGGTGAGTGTAGAGAGTATAGAGATATTGTTATCCACGTCGGCACCAACGATGTTAGGATGAAACAGTCAGAGATCACCAAGCGCAACATAGCTTCTGCGTGTAAATCAGCTAGAAAGATGTGTCGGCATCGAATAATTGTCTCTGGCCCCCTCCCAGTTAGGGGGAGTGATGAGCTCGACAGCAGAGTCTCACAACTCAATCGCTGGTTGAAAACTGTTTTCTGCCCCTCTCAAAAGTTAGAATTTGTAGATAATTGGCCCTCTTTCTGGGACTCACGCACAAACAGGACCAAGCCTGACCTGCTGAGGAGTGACGGACTCCATCCAAGCTGGAGGGGTGCTCTCATCTTATCTACCAACATAGACAGGGCTCTAACTCCTCTAGCTCCACAATGAAATAGGGTGCAGGCCAGGCAGCAGGCTGTTAGCCAGCCTGCCAGCATAGTGGAGTCTGCCACTAGCACAGTCAGTGTAGTCAGCTCAGCTATCACCATTGAGACCGTGTCTGTGCCTCGACCTAGGTTGGGCAAAACTAAACACGGCGGTGTTCGCCTTAGCAATCTCACTAGGATAAAGACCACCTCCATTCCTGTCATTATTGAAAGAGATCATGATACCTCACATCTCAAAATAGGGCTACTTAATGTTAGATCCCTTACTTCAAAGGCAATTATAGTCAATGAACTAATCACTGATCATAATCTTGATGTGATTGGCCTGACTGAAACATGGCTTAAGCCTGATGAATTTACTGTGTTAAATGAGGCCTCACCTCCTGGCTACACGAGTGACCATATCCCCCGTGCATCCCGCAAAGGTGGAGGTGTTGCTAACATTTACGATAGAAAATTTCAATTTACAAAAAAAAAAAATGACGTTTTCGTCTTTTGAGCTTCTAGTCATGAAATGTATGCAGCCTACTCAATCACTTTTTATAGCTACTGTTTACAGGCCTCCTGGGCCATATACCTCATTCCTCACTGAGTTCCCTGAATTCCTATCGGACCTTGCAGTCATAGCAGATAATATTCTAATCTTTGGTGACTTTAATATTCACATGGAAAAGTCCACAGACCCACTCCAAAGGGCTTTCGGAGCCATCATCGACTCAGTGGGTTTTGTCCAACATGTCTCTGGACCCACTCACTGTCACAGTCATACGCTGGACCTAGTTTTGTCCCATGGAATAAATGTTGTGGATCTTAACGTTTTTCCTCATAAACCTGGACTATCGGACCACCATTTTATTACGTTTGCAATTGCAACAAATAATCTGCTCAGACCCCAACCAAGGAACATCAAAAGTTGTGCTAAAAATTCACAGACAACACAAAGATTCCTTGATGTCCTTCCAGATTCCCTCTGTCTACCCAATGACACCAGAGGACAAAAATCAGTTAACCACCTAACTGAGGAACTCAATTTAACCTTGCGCAATACCCTAGATGCAGTTGCACCCCTAAAAACTAAAAACATTTCTCATAAGAAACTAGCTCCCTGGTACACAGAAAATACCCGAGCTCTGAAGCAAGCTTCCAGAAAATTGGAACGGAAATGGCGCCACATCAAACTGGAAGTCTTCCGACTAGCTTGGAAAGACAGTACCGTGCAGTACCGAAGAGCCTTTACTGCTGCTCGATCATCCTATTTTTCTAACTTAATTGAGGAAAATAAGAACAATCCGAAATTCCTTTTTGATACTGTCGCAAAACTAACTAAAAAGCAGCATTCCCCAAGAGAGGATGACTTTCACTTTAGCAGTGATAAATTCATGAACTTCTTTGAGGAAAAAAATTATGATTATTAGAAAGCAAATTACAGACTCCTCTTTAAATCTGCGTATTCCTTCAAAGCTCAGTTGTCCTGAGTCTGCACAACTCTGCCAGGACCTAGGATCAAGAGAGACGCTCAAGTGTTTTAGTACTATATCTCTTGACACAATGGTGAAAATAATCATGGCCTCTAAACCTTCAAGCTGCATACTGGACCCTATTCCAACTAAACTACTGAAAGAGCTGCTTCCTGTGCTTGGCCCTCCTATGTTGAACAGAATAAACGGCTCTCTATCCACCGGATGTGTACCAAACTCACTAAAAGTGGCAGTAATAAAGCCTCTCTTGAAAACCTTGACCCAGAAAATATAAAAAACTATCGGCCTGTATCGAATCTTCCATTCCTCTCAAAAATTTTAGAAAAGGCTGTTGCGCAGCAACTCACTGCCTTCCTGAAGACAAACAATCTATACGAAATGCTTCAGTCTGGTTTTAGAACCCATCATAGCACTGAGACGGCACTTGTGAAGGTGGTAAATTACATTTTAATGGCATCAGACCGAGGCTCTGCATCTGTCCTCGTGCTCCTAGACCTTAGTGTTGCTTTTGATACCATCGATCACCACATTCTTTTGGAGAGATTGGAAACCCAAATTGGTCTACACGGACAAGTTCTGGCCTGGTTTAGATCTTATCTGTCGGAAAGATATCAGTTTGTCTCTGTGAATGGTTTGTCCTCTGACAAATCAACTGTAAATTTCGGTGTTCCTCAAGGTTCCGTTTTAGGACCACTATTGTTTTCACTATATATTTTACCTCTTGGGGATGTCATTCGAAAACATAACTTTCACTGCTATGCGGATGACACACAGCTGTACATTTCAATGAAACATGGTGAAGCCCCAAAATTGCCCTCGCTAGAAGCATGTGTTTCAGACATAAGGAAGTGGATGGCTGCAAACTTTCTACTTTTAAACTCGGACAAAACAGAGATGCTTGTTCTAGGTCCCAAGAAACAAAGAGATCTTCTGTTGAATCTGACAATTAATCTTAATGGTTGTACAGTCGTCTCAAATAAAACTGTGAAGGACCTCGGCGTTACCCTGGACCCTGATCTCTCTTTTGAAGAACATATCAAGACCATTTCAAGGACAGCTTTTTTCCATCTACGTAACATTGCAAAAATCAGAAACTTTCTGTCCAAAAATGATGCAGAAAAATTAATCCATGCTTTTGTCACTTCTAGGTTAGACTACTGCAATGCTCTACTTTCCGGCTACCCGGATAAAGCACTAAATAAACTTCAGTTAGTGCTAAATACGGCTGCTAGAATCCTGACTAGAACCAAAAATTTGATCATATTACTCCAGTGCTAGCCTCCCTACACTGGCTTCCTGTCAAAGCAAGGGCTGATTTCAAGGTTTTACTGCTAACCTACAAAGCATTACATGGGCTTGCTCCTACCTATCTCTCTGATTTGGTCCTGCCGTACATACCTACACGTACGCTACGGTCACAAGACGCAGGCCTCCTAATTGTCCCTAGAATTTCTAAGCAAACAGCTGGAGGCAGGGCTTTCTCCTATAGAGCTCCATTTTTATGGAACAGTCTGCCTACCCATGTCAGAGACGCAAACTCGGTCTCAACCTTTAAGTCTTTACTGAAGACTCATCTCTTCAGTGGGTCATATGATTGAGTGTAGTCTGGCCCAGGAGTGGGAAGGTGAACGGAAAGGCTCTGGAGCAACGAACAGCCCTTGCTGTCTCTGCCTAGCCGGTTCCCCTCTTTCCACTGGGATTCTCTGCCTCTAACCCTATTACAGGGGCTGAGTCACTGGCTTACTGGGGCTCTCTCATGCCGTCCCTGGAAAGGGTGCGTCACCTGAGTGGGTTGATTCACTGATGTGGTCATCCTGTCTGGGTTGGCGCCCCCCCTTGGGTTGTGCCATGGCGGAAATCTTTGTGGGCTATACTCATCTTTGTCTCAGGATGGTAAGTTGGTGGTTGAAGTTATCCCTCTAGTGGTGTGGGGGCTGTGCTTTGGCAAATTGGGTGGGGTTATATCCTTCCTGTTTGGCCCTGCCCGGGGGTGTCCTCGGATGGGGCCACAGTGTCTCCTGACCCCTCCAGTCTCAGCCTCCAGTATTTATGCTGCAGTAGTTTATGTGTCAGGGGGCTGGGGTCAGTTTGTTATATCTGGAGTACTTCTCCTGTCCAATTCGGTGTCCTGTGTGAATCTAAGTGTGCGTTCTCTAATTCCCTCCTCTCTTTCTTTCTCTCTCTCGGAGGACCTGAGCCCTAGGACCATGCCCCAGGACTACCTGACATGATGACGCCTTGCTGTCCCCAGTCCACCTGGCCGTGCTGCTGCTCCAGTTTCAACTGTTCTGCCTTATCATTATTCGACCATGCTGGTCATTTATGAACATTTGAACATCTTGGCCATGTTCTGTTATAATCTCTACCCGGCACAGCCAGAAGAGGACTGGCCACACCACATAGCCTGGTTCCTCTCTAGGTTTCTTCCTAGGTTTTGGCCTTTCTAGGGAGTTTTTCCTAACCACCGTGCTTCTACACCTGCATTGCTTGCTGTTTGGGGTTTTAGGCTGGGTTTCTGTACAGCACTTTGAGATATCAGCTGATGTACGAAGGGCTATATAAATAAATTTGATTTGATTTTGATTTGATTTGAGGATACAGTAGACATGAGACAGTAGGCAGGATACAGTAGGCAGGAGACAGGAGACAGGAGTCAGCAGACAGGAGTCAGCAGACAGGAGTCAGCAGACAGGAGTCAGCAGACAGGAGTCAGCAGACAGGAGTCAGTAGACAGGAGGCAGGAGACAGACAGGAGTCAGCAGACATGAGTCAGTAGACAGGAGACAGGAGACAGTAGACATGAGTCAGTAGACAGGAGTCAGCAGACAGGAGTCAGCAAACAGGAGTCAGTAGACTTTAGACAGTAGACAGTAGACAGGAGTCAGGAGACAGGAGACAGTAGACATGAGTCAGGAGACAGGAGACAGTAGACATGAGTCAGCAGACAGGAGTCAGCAGACAGGAGTCAGCAGACAGGAGTCAGCAAACAGGAGTCAGTCGACAGGAGTCAGTAGACTTCAGACAGTAGTCAAGGGACAGGAGTCAGTAGACAGGAGACATGAGTCAGTAGACTTCAGACAGTAGTCAAGGGACAGGAGTCAGTAGACAGGAGTCAGGAGTCAGGAGTCAGTAGACTTCAGACAGTAGTCAAGGGACAGGAGTCAGTAGACAGGAGTCAGGAGTCAGTAGACTTCAGACAGTAGTCAAGGGACAGGAGTCAGGAGTCAGGAGTCAGGAGTCAGGAGTCAGTAGACTTTAGACAGGAGTCAGTAGTCAGTAGACTTTAGACAGGAGTCAGTAGTCAGGAGACAGGAGTCAGGAGTCAGTAGACAGGAGACAGGAGTCAGGAGTCAGTAGACAGGAGACAGGAGTCAGGAGTCAGGAGACAGGAGACAGGAGTCAGTAGACAGGAGACAGGAGTCAGTAGACAGGAGACAGGAGTCAGGAGTCAGGAGTCAGGAGTCAGCAGACAGGAGACAGGAGTCAGCAGACAGGAGACAGGAGACAGGAGGTAGTAGACAGGAGACAGGAGTCAGTAGACAGGAGTCAGGAGACAGGAGTCAGGAGACAGGAGTCAGTAGACTTTAGACAGGAGTCAGTAGACAGGAGTCAGGAGACAGGAGTCAGGAGACAGGAGTCAGTAGACAGGAGTCAGTAGTCAGTAGACAGGAGACAGGAGTCAGCAGACAGGAGACAGGAGTCAGCAGACAGGAGACAGGAGACAGGAGGTAGTAGACAGGAGACAGGAGTCAGTAGACAGGAGTCAGGAGACAGGAGTCAGGAGACAGGAGTCAGTAGACAGGAGGCAGTAGACAGGAGTCAGTAGACAGGAGTCAGTAGACAGGAGTCAGTAGACTTTAGACAGGAGTCAGTAGTCAGGAGACAGGAGTCAGTAGACAGGAGTCAGTAGACAGGAGTCAGTAGACTTTAGACAGGAGTCAGTAGTCAGGAGACAGGAGTCAGGAGACAGGAGTCAGTAGACAGGAGTCAGTAGACAGGAGTCAGCAGACAGGAGTCAGTAGACAGGAGTCAGTAGACAGGAGTCAGTAGACTTTAGACAGGAGTCAGTAGTCAGGAGACAGGAGTCAGTAGACAGGAGTCAGTAGACAGGAGTCAGTAGACTTTAGACAGGAGTCAGTAGTCAGTAGTCAGGAGACAGGAGTCAGGAGACAGGAGTCAGTAGACAGGAGTCAGTAGACAGGAGTCAGTAGACAGGAGTCAGCAGACAGGAGTCAGTAGACAGGAGTCAGTAGACAGGAGTCAGTAGACTTTAGACAGGAGTCAGTAGTCAGGAGACAGGAGTCAGTAGACAGGAGTCAGTAGACTTTAGACAGGAGTCAGTAGTCAGGAGACAGGAGTCAGGAGTCAGGAGTCAGTAGACAGGAGTCAGGAGTCAGGAGTCAGTAGAGAGGAGGCAGTAGACATGAGTCAGTAGACAGGAGTCAGTAGACAGGAGTCAGTAGACTTTAGACAGGAGTCAGTAGACAGGACTCAGTGGACTTTAGACAGGAGTCAGTAGACAGCTCTATAGGAGAAAACCCTGCCTCCAGCTGTTTGCTTAGAAATTCAGGGACAATTATTTTTTATTTTTTTATTTCACCTTTATTTCACCTTTATTTAACCAGGTAGGTTAGTTGAGAACAAGTTATAATTTGCAACTGCGACCTGGCCAAGA
This sequence comes from Oncorhynchus masou masou, assembly GCF_036934945.1. Lineage (NCBI taxonomy): Eukaryota > Metazoa > Chordata > Actinopteri > Salmoniformes > Salmonidae > Oncorhynchus > Oncorhynchus masou. Next base: position 71,456,075 of record NC_088241.1, read on the forward strand.
TAAAGCATAGCAGTGTGAACAGACAACACAGAGTTACACATGGAGTAAACAATTAACAAGTCAATAACACAGTAGAAAGAAAAGGGTCTATATACATTGTGTGCAAAAGGCATGAGGAGGTAGGCGAATAATTTGAATTTTGCAGATTAACACTGGAGTGATAAATGATCAGATGGTCATGTACAGGTAGAGATATTGGTGTGCAAAAGAGCAGAAAAGTAAATAAATATAAACAGTATGGGGATGAGGTAGGTAAAATTGGGTGGGCTATTTACCGATAGACTATTTACAGCTGCAGCAATCGGTTAGCTGACGTTTGAAGTTGGTGAGGGAGATAAAAGTCTCCAACTTCAGCGATTTTTGCAATTCGTTCCAGTCACAGGCATCAGAGAACTGGAATGAAAGGCGGCCAAATGAGGTGTTGGCTTTAGGGATGATCAGTGAGATACACCTGCTGGAGCGCGTGCTACGGGTGGGTGTTGCCATAGTGACCAGTGAGCTGAGATAAGGCGGAGCTTTACCTAGCACGCATCCTGAGTGCATCCTGAGGCTGCAGTCATTGTAGCTGTGGATTTTAACAAGGCTCATTTGAAAACAAGACTCCCTAAATTGTATCAGCATATCGATTGCGCAACCAGGGCTGTCAAAACCTTGGATCATTGTTATTCTAACTTCCGCGACGCATATAAGGCCCTGCCCCGCCCTCCTTTCGGAAAAGCTGACCACGACTCCATTTTGTTGATCCCTGCCTACAGACAGAAACTAAAACAAGAAGCTCCCACGCTGAGGTCTGTCCAACGCTGGTCTGACCAATCTGATTCCACACTTCAAGACTGCTTCCATCACGTGGACTGGGATATGTTTCGTATTGCGTCAGACAACAACATTGACGAATACACTGATTCGGTGTGCGAGTTCATTAGAACGTGCGTTGAAGATGTCGTTCCCATAGCAACGATTAAAACATTCCCAAACCAGAAACCGTGGATTGATGGCAGCATTCGCGTGAAACTGAAAGCGCGAACCACTGCTTTTAATCAGAGCAAGGTGACTGGTAACATGACCGAATACAAACAGTGCAGCTCTTCCCTCCGCAATGCAATCAAACAAGCTAAGCGTCAGTATAGAGACAAAGTAGAGTCTCAATTCAACGGCTCAGACACAAGAGGTATGTGGCAGGGTCTACAGTCAATCACGGATTACAAAAAGAAAACCAGCCCAGTCACGGACCAGGATGTCTTGCTCCCAGGCAGACTAAATCACTTTTTTGCCCGCTTTGAGGACAATACAGTGCCACTGACACGGCCTGCAACGAAAACATGCGGACTCTCCTTCACTGCAGCCGAGGTGAGTAAAACATTTAAATGTGTTAACCCTCGCAAGGCTGCAGGCCCAGACGGCAACCCCAGCCGCGCTCTCAGAGCATGCGCAGACCAGCTGGCTGGTGTGTTTACGGACATATTCAATCAATCCTTATCTCAGTCTGCTGTTCCCACATGCTTCAAGAGGGCCACCATTGTTCCTGTTCCCAAGAAAGCTAAGGTAACTGACCTAAACGACTACCGCCCCGTAGCACTCACTTCCGTCATCATGAAGTGCTTTGAGAGACTAGTCAAGGACCATATCACCTCCACCCTACCTGACACCATAGACCCACTCCAATTTGCTTACCGCCCAAATAGGTCCACAGACGATGCAATCTCAACCACACTGCACACTGCCCTAACCCATCTGGACAAGAGGAATACCTATGTGAGAATGCTGTTCATCGACTACAGCTCGGCATTTAACACTATAGTACCCTCCAAGCTCGTCATCAAGCTCGAGACCCTGGGTCTCGACCCCGCCCTGTGCAACTGGGTAGTGGACTTCCTGACGGGCCGCCCCCAGGTGGTGAGGGTAGGCAACAACATCTCCACCCCGCTGATCCTCAACACTGGGGCCCCACAAGGGTGCGTTCTGAGCCCTCTCCTGTACTCCCTGTTCACCCACGACTGCGTGGCCACGCACGCCTCCAACTCAATCATCAAGTTTGCGGACGACGCAACAGTGGTAGGCTTGATTACCAACAACGACGAGACGGCCTACAGGGAGGAAGTGGGGGCCTCGGAGTGTGGTGTCAGGAAAATAACCTCACACTCAACGTCAACAAAACTAAGGAGATGATTGTGGACTTCAGGAAACAGCAGAGGGAACACCCCCCTATCTACATCGATGGAACAGTAGTGGAGATGTTAGTAAGTTTTAAGTTCCTCGGCATACACATCACAGACAAACTGAATTGGTCCACCCACACAGACAGCATCATGAAGAAGGCGCAGCAGTGCCTCTTCAACATCAGGAGGCTGAAGAAATTTGGCTTGTCACCAAAAACACTCACAAACTTCTACAGATGCACAATCGAGAGAATCCTGGCGGGCTGTATCACCGCCTGGTACGGCAACTGCTCCGCCCACAACCGTAATGCTCTCCAGAGGGTAGTGAGGTCTGCACAACGCATCACCGGGGGCAAACTACCTGCCCTCCAGGACACCTACACCACCCAATGTTACAGGAAGGCCATAAAGATCATCAAGGACAACAACCACCCGATCCACTGGCTGTTCACCCCGCTACCATCCAGAGGGCGAGGTCAGTACAGGTGCATCAAAGCTGGGACCGAGAGACTGAAAAACAGCTTCTATCTCAAGGCCATCAGACTGTTAAACAGCAACCACTAACATTGAGTGGCTGCTGCCAACACACTGACTCAACTCCAGCCACTTTAATAATGGGAATTGATGGGAAATTATGTAAAATATATCACTAGCCACTTTAAACAATGCTACTTAATATAATGTTTACATACCCTACATTATTCATCTCATATGTATACGTATATACTATACTCTATATCACCTACTGCATCTTTATGTAATACATGTATCACTAGCCACTTTAACTATGCCACTTTGTTTACATACTCATCTCATATGTATATACTGTACTCGATACCATCTACTGTATCTTGCCTATGCTGCTCTGTACCATCACTCATTCATATATCTTTATGTACACATTCTTTATCCCCTTACACTTGAGTGTATAAGACAGTAGTTTTGGAATTGTTAGTTAGATTACTTGTTGGTTATTACTGCATTGTCGGAGCTAGAAGCACAAGCATTTCGCTACACTCGCATTAACATCTGCTAACCATGTGTATGTGACAAATAAAATTTGATTTGATTTGTAGATGACCTGGAGCCAGTGGGTCTGGCGACGAATATGTAGCGAGGGCCAGCCGACTAGAGCATACAAGTCGCAGTGGTGGGTGGTATAAGGTGCTTTAGTAACAAAGCGGATGGCACTGTGATGGCACTGCAAACTGCATCCAGTTTGCTGAGTAGAGTATTGGAAGCTATTTTGTAGATGACATCGCCGAAGTCGAGGATCGGTAGGATAGTCAGTTTTACTCGGGTAAGTTTGGCGGCGTGAGTGAAGGAGGCTTTGTTGCGGAATAGAAAGGCGATTCTAGATTTGATTTTAGATTGGAGATGTTTGATATGAGTCTGGAATGCGAGTTTACAGTCTAGCCAGACACCTAGGTACTTATAGATGTCCACATATTCTAGGTCGGAACCATCCAGGGTGATGATGCTAGTCGGGCGTGCGGGTGCAGGCAGCGAACGGGAGGCCTGCATCTTGTGACCGTAGCGTACGTGTAGGTATGTACGGCAGGACCAAATCAGAGAGATAGGTAGGAGCAAGCCCATGTAATGCTTTGTAGGTTAGCAGTAAAACCTTGAAATCAGCCCTTGCCTTGACAGGAAGCCAGTGTAGGGAGGCTAGCACTGGAGTAATATGATCAATATGTTTGGTTCTAGTCAGGATTCTAGCAGCCGTATTCAGCACTAACTGAAGTTTATTTCGTGCTTTATCCGGGTAGCCGGAAAGTAGAGCATTGCAGTAGTCTAACCTAGAAGTGACAAAAGCATGGATTAATTTTTCTGCATCATTTTTGGACAGAAAGTTTCTGATTTTTGCAATGTTACGTAGATGGAAAAAAGCTGTCCTTGAAATGGTCTTGATATGTTCTTCAAAAGAGAGATCAGGGTCCAGAGTAAAGCCGAGGTCCTTCACAGTTTTATTTGATACGACTGTACAACCATTAAGATTAATTGTCAGATTCAACAGAAGATCTCTTTCTTTCTTGGGACCTAGAACAAGCATCTCTGTTTTGTCCGAGTTTAAAAGTAGAACGTTTGCAGCCTTCCACTTCCTTATGTCTGAAACACATGCTTCTAGCGAGGGCAATTTTGGGGCTTCACCATGTTTCATTGAAATTTATTGCTGTGTGTCATCCGCATAGCAGTGAAAGTTATGTTTTCGAATGACATCCCCAAGAGGTGAAAACAATAGTGGTCCTAAAACAGAACCTTGAGGAACACCAACATTTACAGTTGATTTGTCAGAGGACAAACCATTCACAGAGACAAACTGATATCTTTCCGACAGATAAGATCTAAACCAGGCCAGAACTTGTCCGTGTAGACCAATTTGGGTTTCCAATCTCTCCAAAAGAATGTGGTGATCGATGGTATCAAAAGCAGCACTAAGGTCTAGGAGCACGAGGACAGATGCAGAGCCTCGGTCTGATGCCATTAAAAGGTCATTTATCACCTTCACAAGTGCAGTCTCTGTGCTATGATGGGGTCTAAAACCAGACTGAAGCATTTCGTATACATACTATACTATAGTAGTATATAGTAGTAGTAGTAGTAGTAGTTGTCGTAGTAATAATAGTAGTAATAGTAGTAGTAGTAATAATAGTACTAATAGTAGTAGTAGTAATAGTAGTAGTAGTAGTAGTAGTAGAAATAATAGTAGGATCAATAGTAGTAGTAGCAGTAGTAGTGATAGTAGTTGTAGTATGTAGTAGTAATAGTAGCAATAGTAGTTGGATTAGTAGTATGTAGTAGTAGTAATAATAGTAGTATTAGTAATAGTAGAAATAGTAGTTATTGTCACGACTTCCGCCGAAGTTGGCTCTCCTGCCCGTTCGGGCGGTGCTCGGTGGTCGTCGTCACCGTCCTATTAGCCACTACCGATCCCTTTTTCGTGTATCTGTTGGTTTTGTCTAATTGGTTTCACCTGTGTGTTGTTTAGTTAATTAATCCACCTCTGGCCTGCTCGCCTCCCTACCATTGAGGAAGTACAGTTCCCGCTCAGCCCAGTCAAAACTGTTCGCTGCTCTGGCCCCCCAATGGTGGAACAAACTCCCTCACGACGCCAGGACAGCGGAGTCAATCACCACCTTCCGGAGACACCTGAAACCCCACCTCTTCAAGGAATACCTAGGATAGGATAAGTAATCCTTCTCACCCCCCCCCTTAATGATTTAGATGCACTATTGTAAAGTGGCTGTTCCACTGGATGTCAGAAGGTGAATTCACCAATTTGTAAGTCGCTCTGGATAAGAGCGTCTGCTAAATGTAAATGTAAATGTATGTAGTATCTGTATTTAATGTAGGTTGTCCCGCCCTTGTTTTGTGCGGGATTGTTTATTTTGTCATTCATTTTGTCTGTCGGTGTTTTGGGTTTCTTATTCTCCGGTTAGTCTTTATCCTGTGTTGGATAATTTCACCCTGTGTGTATTTGGGTTGACCGTTGTTTATTTTGTTCACCGGAGAATAAAACTTTATATCGCTATCTGCTCTCTGCGCCTGATTCCACCCACCTTGATTAGACGTGACAGAATCCCGCACCACCCATGGAATCAGCAGGAGCAGCAGCGTCTCCTCTCCCATCGATGGAAGAGAGGGTCCTCCATCATACCAGTGTGCTTCACCGGATTGGTTCTGCTATGGACCAAATGATGGAGAGAATGGATCGATGGGAGAGGAGTGGCCTCCCCACCACATCTCTACCAACCCCTTCTCCAGCACCTCCTGTTTCTGCGACCACATCTGGCTCCGGGGCTCTTCGGCTGACACTCCCACGGGAGTTTGACGGATCGGCGGCTGGGTGCCAGGGTTTCCTTCTTCAGCTGGAACTATACCTGGCTACCGTGCGTCCTGCTCCCTCTGGAGAGGAGAGCATGTGCGCCCTCGTCTCCTGCTTGACTGGCCGAGCCCTCGAGTGGGCCAACTCAGTATGGAATGGTCCGGACTCGGCTAAGGATAATTACCCAGAGTTCACCCGCCGATTCCGAGCTGTTTTTGACCATCCACCCGAGGGTCGGGCGGCGGGTGAACGGCTGTTCCACCTGTGTCAGGAGACGAGGAGCGTACAGGATTTTGCCCTTGAGTTTAGGACTTTGGCTGCAGGAGCAGGATGGAACGACAGGGCCTTGATTGATCATTTTAGATGTAGTCTCAGGGAGGATGTCCGCAGGGAGCTGGCATGTCGGGACACCACATTCACACTGGATGGACTTATCGATCTGGCTATCCGTCTCGACAACCTGCTGGTTGCTCGCGGGCGTTTGGATCAGGTCCTGTCGTTTCCAATCCCCAGTCCCCCTGTTCCTATACCTATGGAATTAGGAGGTACGGCTTCGAGGGGGACCGGAGGAGGAGTGTCCTCCTGCACCAGTTGTGGTCGACGAGGGCACAAGTCCGACCGGTGCTGGAGGAACTCGTCTAGGAGTCGGGAGGACAGGCGGAACACTGCTCGATCACCCCAGGTGAGTAAGCACCAAACTCATTCAGAGCTTCCTGTCGGTCATGTGTTTGTATTGAATTCTTTCCCTGGTTTTTCCCCATCTCTACAGCATAAGGCGCTAGTCGATTCAGGCGCAGCTGGGAATTTTATGGATCGTGGGCTTGCGTTAAGGCTAGGGATTCCCCTGGTGTCGTTAGATCAACCTTTCCCGGTGCACTCCTTAGATAGCCGACCATTAGGGTCAGGAGTAATTAGGGAGGCTACGGTGCTGCTGGACATGGTAACGCAGCGTGATCATAAGGAGCAGATTAGCCTGTTCCTTATAGATTCACCTGCGTTTCCAGTGGTGTTGGGGGTTCCCTGGTTAGCTCAACACAACCTGGTGATTTTCTGGCGACAGGGGGCTCTTAAGGGGTGGTCAGAGGAGTGTTCAGGTAGGTGTATAGGAGTTGCCGTTGGTGCGACTACGGTGGAGAGTCCAGACCAAGTTTCCACCGTGCGCATTCCCTCTGAATATGCCGATTTGGCTATCGCCTTCAGTAAAGGGAAGGCGACCCAATTACTACCTCATCGTCGAGAGGACTGTGCGATAAACCTTCTGGAAAACGCTGCACTTCCTAGGAGTCACGTGTATCCATTGTCCCAGGAGGAGACAGTTGCGATGGAAACATATGTTTCCGAATCGCTGGGACAGGGGTACATTCAGCCCTCCATATCACCCGTCTCCTCAAGCTTCTTTTTTGTGAAGAAGAAGGATGGAGGTCTGCGTCCGTGTATTGATTATAGAGGTCTAAATTCCATCACAGTGGGTTTAGTTACCCACTACCTCTCATTGCTACGGCAATGGAATCATTTCACGGGGCGCGATTCTTCACAAAACTGGACCTGAGGAGCGTGTATAATCTGGTACGTATCCGGGGAGGAGATGAGTGGAAAACCGCATTTAGTACTACTTCTGGTCATTATGAGTACTGTCATACGGGTTGAAGAATGCTCCAGCCGTTTTTCAATCCTTCGTAGATGAGATTCTCCGAGACCTGCTCGGGCAGGGAGTGGTAGTGTACATTGATGACATCTTGATCTATTCTGCCACACGCGCGGAGCATGTGTCTCTGGTGCGTAAAGTACTTAGGCGACAACTGGAGCATGACCTGTATTGCAAGGCGGAGAAATGTGAGTTTTTCAAACAGTCCATTTCCTTCCTGGGGTATCGTATTTCCACCTCCGGGGTGGTGATGGAGGATGATCGTGTTACAGCCGTGCGTAATTGGCCGACTCCGACCACGGTGAAAGAAGTGCAGCGGTTTTTAGGGTTTGCCAATTACTACCGGAGGTTTATCCGGGGTTTTGGTCAGGTGGCTGCTCCCATCACCTCACTGCTGAAGGGAGGACCGGTGCGCTTGCGCTGGTCAGCAGAGGCGGGCAGAGCTTTCAGTCGTCTGAAGGAGCTGTTCACCAATGCGCCTGTGTTGGCGCATCCGGACCCCTCTTTAGCGTTCATAGTGGAGGTGGATGCGTCCGAGGCTGGGGTTGGAGCCGTGCTGTCCCAACACTCGGGCGTTCCATCCAAGCCCCGTCCGTGTGCTTTCTTTTCGAGCAAGCTCAGCCCAGCGGAGCGAAACTATGATGTGGGGGACCGGGAGTTGTTAGCTGTAGTCAAGGCTCTGAAGGTGTGGAGACATTGGCTTGAGGGGGCTAAATACCCTTTTCTCATCTGGACTGACCATCGTAATCTCGAGTACATCCGGTGTCGAAGTTGAACGTTGTTTATTTTGTTCACCGGAGAATAAAACTTTATGTCGCTATCTGCTCTCTGCGCCTGATTCCACCCACCTTGATTAGACGTGACAGTAATAGTAGTAGTATGTAGTAGTAGTATCAATAGTAGTAGTAGTAGTAGTAGTAGTAGTAGTAGTAGTAGTAGTAGTAGTAGTAGTAGTAGTAGTAATAATAATAGTAATAGTAGTAGTAGTAGTAGTAATAGTAGTAGTAGTAATAATAGTAGTAGTAATAATAGTAGTAGTAGTCGTCGTAATAGTAGTAGTAGTAAAAGTAGTAGTATCAATAGTGGTAGTAGTAGTAGTAATAGTAGGTGTAGTATGTAGTAGTTGTATTAGTAGTATGTAGTAGTAGTAATAATAGTAGTATTAGTAATGGTAGTAATAGTAGTAGTATGTAGTAGTAGTAGTAGTATATAGTAGTAGTAGTAGTAATAGTAGTAGTATGTAGTAGCAGTTGTATTAGTGATAGTAGTAATAGTAGTAGTAGTAGTAG